>NW_004949099.1:10966034-10997140 GCF_000317375.1 Microtus ochrogaster | reverse complement strand
CACACACACACACACACACACACACACACACACACACACACACACACACACACACATTTTTCCAAGTCCACAGTAAGGCTCAAGGGAAAAGTCAGAGTCTGTGGTAACATTCATATTGATAACCTTATCACTGTTTTGGAACTGTCATGCGCCACGCCATCAAAGGCGGTGTTGATTATTAACTTGGCAGAATCTGGACAAAGCAGGGAGACAGGCTCTGGGCATGGCATGCCTTTGAGGAACTCTCTTGATGGCCTCTTCTGTGACTGTGTTTTTCCTTGGTTGGATCCTGGGCTGTGTAAGTGGAGGAAGGGCAGTGAGCTGCAGAAAGCATGGCTTGCTATTTCCTGGCTGTGGACACGATTTGAGCAGCTGCCTCCAGCTTTTACCTCCTCAACTTCCTCACCATGATGGGCTGAACCTTGAAACGGGAGCCAGAATACGTTCTTTCTAAGGTGCTTCCAGGAGACCTCATCACAGCGACAGGGAGAGAAACTAGGACAGGCTCCCAGGCTGCCCTTCTTCAGACACAGGATGTAATTACAGTGAAAGGAGACACTCAGCAGAGGAGAAAAACGGGGAAAATTACTGAAACCAGCTAAATTTTACAATCAAAACAATAAACTTAACCCTCTCATCAGGCTGAATGTGAAGACAGGCAGCCCAAGTTACTCATAGTAGGAATGAAGAGGAGATGTCACTCTAGAATGATGAAATAATCTTCAATAATTTGATTTCTGTAAGTTTAATAGCAGAATGGACAAAATTTTGACAGATATAAATTACCAAAGCTAACTGGAAAAGCAATTAAAATATTCTCTCTCTATTTCTCTGTACTAAAGAATTTTATAAAGATGTCTCAGGTCCACTTTGATCGTTCTGTGTTACCAACCATATAATGAAGAAATTAACAACTCTACCCAGACACAATCAGAAAATAAAGAAATGATGGATATCTCCCACCTTGTTTATCCCGCCATTACTCAAATACTAAATCCTATAAATCAAAAGAAATTTTCATTTGAATATCACTTAAGACAAAAGATTCTCAAATAAATGGGAAATATTATTAAACCAAATCCAGACATATATAAAATATTAATGTATAATAGCCAAGTGATATTTGTCTCAGGTTTCACAATTGGATTAACATTTAAAAATTAATGTAATTTTCTAGACAAATAGAATTAAAGAAAAGGACAAGTGGCTATCTAAATAAATGCAGAAGTATTTTTGAACTTAACCAAAGGCCCACTCATTACAGGAATTCAATGCTCATTCGTTACAAACCATTTGTAATGGTCCAGAATTCCTTTAACTTGTGAAAGGGTATCATTAAAAAAATATTTAGGCTTTAATCAATGAGTTGGAGAACCAAGAGGAGAAATTTAAAAATGCCCAGTGATGAATTAAAATAAAAACAACTCACTATGATATGATGTTGCAAAAGCAGTATCAAAATGAATTGTGTAAGCATAAATGCAAATTTTCTAGAAGAAGCTATCGCACTAATAATTGCTAACTGCACCCATTAAGGGACTAGAACAAAAATTGAAAGCTAAATCTGAAGCTGATAGAAAAAGGGGAGTGAAAGGCAGACGTTGGGATGAATGATGGAAGATAAAACCAGAGAGAAAAATCAAGAAAAAGAGCTGTTCTCAGAAAGGACTAGGAAGACTGAAAAAACTAGCCAGATTGCCCTACCCATCCCTGAGGTCCACACTCTAGCCTTGTCACAAAGTAGGACCCCTGACTGTTACCAACTTCTCTGTCCTTGGTTTGCCTAAGGACCATGGGTCACAGAATTCTTGAGAGGAATACAGGTCTTCAAACACACCAGTTGCCTGCAGAGACCTGTGTCAAGTTCTTCCCCATGGATTTTTGACATTTCATAACTTTGGATGGAAGCTTAGGAGTTTGATGAAGTTCCGCTGTTTTCAATTCTTTATTTATTTTTACTTTGGTCAGTTGTGTTTTTAGTACCATATCCTGGAAAACCCCCTATTCTACCCGGAATCCAATATCAGGGAACATTTTCCTTATGTTTTCCCCCTTAGGCATTTTATGGTGTTAGCACTTTCCACTGAAGAAACTATTCTGTACCCACTGAGTATTCTTCATGTGTTTATCACAGATGAGCTGACCACATAAATGCTGGTTCATGTCTAGGCTCTTCCTTCTGTCTTACTGATCTTCTTTCATACTAGTAGTACACTATTACAAACAGTTACTACAGCTCTGTAACACAGTTGGAGATCGGGTAATACAGTGTCCCCTACTTATTTGATTTTATCAAAATTGCTTTAGGTTTTTGGGGTCTATTACAGCTTAGTTTCATGAAAAGTTTAGAATATTTCCCCCTGCTGCTGTGAAAAACATCATTGGAATCTAATAGAGACTGCATTGAATGTCTGGATTGATTGATCAGTATGGATATTTTGATAATACTAATTATCTTGTTCCATAAACATGAGATAGTTTTCAGTTATGTGTTATTTTCCATTTCATTAAATAACATTCATAATTCAGTGTTTATAGATTTTTTTACTTCCTTGATTAAACTTATTCAAAACTATTTTATTCTTTTTGACTCATTATGTGATTATTTTCTTAATTTCTTTTAAAGATAATTTGTGAATGTTGATTTTATGCCCTGTAACTTTATTGATTCATTCCTTAAACTGAGTATTGAAAGAAGAATTAACACCACACTTCTCCACACAGTTGAAGAGGAGAGAACTTATGTAACTTTAATTTTCCAGGAATGTAAATCTCTACAAAGAAACCAGAAGGCTCTATACAGGAAAAGAAAATTATAGGCCAATGTCCATGGTGAGCACATTAATAGATACAGAAGTTCTCAACGAAATAGAAGAGGATGAATTTAGCAGCACATTAAATGGCTCGTGCAAGGATAGTTCAGTATACACCATCAACCAATGTGATATGCAAGTTTGTGTCTCCATGTTCAATGGGGCAATATTAACAGTAGTCAAAATGTGGAAAGACCCAAATATTTATTGATTAAAAGAAAATATGTTATATTTAACTACACACACACACACACACACACACACACACACACACACACACACATAGAATGGAACACTTTTCAGCCAAAAAGGAAAAATATTCTGTCATGTTAAGTCATAATATAGGTGAAGCTGAAAGTCATTATAGTAAATGAAATAAATAAGAAAAATGAACACAAATAATGTTCTTGCCTATCTGCAGAACCCAAAAAGTCATAACTTCAGAAGCAGAAAGAAAAGCAGTGGTAATCAGGACCTATCACTGGGAAAAGGAAAGACATGTGCCAAAGGGTGCCAGCTTTTAATTACTAAATGAGTAAGTCTCAGGTCTAATTAGGAGTATGTTTTCTATAGTATATGTGGAAAGCCACTCTTGGAAGACAAATGCATGATCACTAATGATGAAAAAATGGAAATTAAGCGGTGAGCATGGTGTCCTGTTATGGTGCAAGAGTTAAGTGTGACAATCATGCTCAGAAGAGAGGCAGAAAAATGTGCACTTTCACAAATGGGCAAGCTGGTAGTGTATAAATTGAAACATTATTCCCTGAGATCATGGTTGTGACAATACGAAGATTCTAGACAGAGCTGACCTAGGAATGCGTACACATTGTGCATTTGTTAAGGAACATACCTTTACTAACACACATGCATGTGGGTGCTTATGTGCGAGTGCACATGTACTTATACACACATACACACGCTGTAGCACTGTAACTGAAGTAGGGATATCAGAAAAACTTAACAACACTTTTGGTCATATTGGATGATGGAATAGTAATTGCTAATATTTGGAGCTGTCCTGTACTTATATTAATTTAAAGATATAAAAATAACAAATTAATTCTGTAGATATAAACAGAAAAGTCTCCTTCCTGTGCTAACTGAGGAAATCTGGTAACCAAGTACTATGTCCCTAGTGAGTACAGCATTACAGTAACTTATAGGGACTGGGAGATGACTCAGTAGGTAAAGCACTTGCTGGGCAAGCCTGAGAACCCAAATTCAAATCCTCAGAATCCATCAAAGGCTGTGTGTAGTAGCACATGTCTATAATCTCAGTGCTCTATGATGAGATTGGAGGTGGAGAATACCTTGGAGTTTTTTGGGTCAACTAGTTTTGGGTATACGGTGACGAACAAAAGACCCTTTCATAGAAGATCAAAGCAGAGTACTAACATTTGAGGTTGTCTTTTTATTTCCATACTGTTACTGAGGCATGTACATGCATGCAGAGACCCCAACACACATACAGATTAAAAACTGAAACATAAAAATACAACTGAAGAAATGATGTGAACACTATACAGTCACTCACATTTGTACACAAAGCCTAGAAGGAGACATTCTCCAATAGAACAAAAACTTGAAGCTGAGGAAAGTATATGACACCAATGTCTCATTTTCTTGTCTTGGGTTTTCTGACAGTTCATCAGTGGGAAATGTAGCATTTACAGCAGTCATTTTGTATAATAATATTTGATATCAAGGATGATCGTGGCCTGGTAAGAAACATACAGGGAAGTTATCGTTCCTGTTAGAGCAAATTGGCTAACTATGCCTGCAAAATTATATACACAAAAGTAAAGGCAAAATATTCATTACAAGTAACAGAAAAAGGATAAATAATACACTTTAGGGATTTCTGAGACAACAGAATTTCTGGGGCAAACTGTAACAAAGGAAACAAGGAGGACCATTCTCTTCTCCTAAGGAAGTCCCAAAGAAAAGTTATTGAAGAGAGTTAAAAATCTCATACTGGAGCTGCTTTCAAATTGAATGTTTTCCCCTTTATTTTTCCTTTCCCTCAATTATATAATTCCCCTCTTCTCTTCATCCTTCCAAATTCTCTCATACATGCCCTCTCCCCTGTTCTTTTTTAAATTTGTGGCCTCTCTTTCATTAATGTTGTTCTAGATATGCATATGTATTGCATATGTATTTATGTAATAGCCCATAGATGCACACACATACATGCACATTCATCCATATTCATGTATACACACACAAACACATCATTTATTTGCATATATCTACATGAAAGTAAAATCATCTAATTTATGGATTAAGAAAAATTAGCATGGAAATAAATAATAATTCCAAACAATTATTAATGTGATCATGTAGGAGGAGGGCCTGCTTGTTTGTCCTAGCTGCCTGGCTAGCTTAGCCCTGAAATAACCACACAGAAACTGTATTATTAAATCACTGCTTGGCCCATTAGCTCCAGCTTCTTATTGGCTAACTCTTACATCTTAATTTAACCCATTTCTATTAATCTGTATGTCACCACGAGGTTGTGGCCTGCCAGTAAAGCTCCTGCATGTCTGACTCTGGTGGAGGCTCCATAGTGTTTCCCTCTGACTCCACCCTTCTTTCTCCCAGCATTCAGTTCCATCTTCCCCGCCTACCTAAGTTCTGCCCTATCAACAGGCCAAGGCAGTTTCTTTATTCATTAATGGTAATTACAGCACACAGAGGAGACTCCTACATCATGATCACATAAGGATACTAAAATAATATCTGAAGAAAAGACCTTTATTTTATGTGTATGCATGTTTTGGCTTAGTGTGTTTGCTACCTGCAGAGGCCTGAAGGGAGCATCAGTTCCTCTGGAGCTGGCGTTGAAGGTGGCTCTGAGCTCCCACATAGATGCTAGGAATGGAACCCTGGTCATCTGCAAGAGCAGTCACTGCTCTTCTTAAAGCCTGTGCCACTTCTCCAGCTCTGAATATATAATATGGAAAATATTGGTGTGGTTTCCAGCCTAAGTAGGTAAGTCAGACGGGGTAAAGTGATGACTTGACTATGTACAAACAGGTTGAGTTTTCAAGGATGAAAAACCCTAAGAGATTATTTTTATACTAATATTAACCCTTAGAAGGCAGAGTAGAAGCATAGGGGCTCAGAGTAAGTATATGTTAGAAATCACTTTTCTGTCTTTTTTAGAAGTTTGATTTATAACAGTTTTAATCTAATCCAATGGCTAGGTATCTTCTCTTCTCACAGGTAATTATAGTAGGTTATATGTCATATAGTCAGTACCTTTTTTCCGTAGATTTACTGATTCAGATAAATAATTAAGAATTTTTTTTAGATAAAAAATAATCTATATGTAATCATGTTTTTTTTTTTTCTCAGTGAAAAAGTTGACTGGAAAAAGAGAACTAGAATTTAGGGCTGTGGAATTTGGTTAGCCATTACTGCTCTATTATTGCTAGATCAACTCCTATCAAAGTTGTGTCTAACACCTGCACACTAAACTAGAAGAGAAATAGACCTTCAAAACATCCATAAAACTGTGATAAGCACTGAGGCCTTATGGATGAGGCTTGCTTTTTCAGACTCATGGGGCCAAAGAGCAGATGTTTATGATTAGGGGTAGAGTCAGGGATGGGTTTTTAGAAAAGCCTCATGGATGCTATTGCTTTCCCAGGAGACGGCTCTCTTGGGAAAGACAGTTCTGTTCTCCACAGATGCAAACTCCTGGCAGTGTTCTCAAACAAAGTGGAGAGCTGTTATGTGGAGTTTGTTTAGAAGGCAGTATCACCTAGAGACATGCCATTCACAGTGAGCTGCTGGTATCCAAAGTTCCAGGACCCACTAGATGCTAAAATCCTAAAATCTCTTTTGCAAAACAGCATGGAATTTGCATATAAAAAGACCTCTTATGGTTTTTGAGCAATCTCTAGATGACTTACAGTTCCTGTGAATGTTACTTGTGTAGTACGTAATTGTTATACTCTATTGTTGAGGGAACTATGACAATAAAATAAGTCCGTATAGTTGATACAAACGCACTTCCCCTACAGGTATTTTGTGTATGTACTTTTGTATGTGTGCATCTGCATGAGGATGTGGAGGTACGTGTTTATATGTTATGTACATGAAGTGCAGAGTGTGACATTGGATGTTTTCGTCAATCACTATAGTGTTTGACAGGGTCTCTCACTGACCTGGGAGCTCGCTGATATAGCTTGGCTGGCTTGACAGAAAATGCCCACGGCTCCTCCATTTCTCCACACCTCTGTGCTCCCAATGCTGGGGTTACAGACATACCATGCCAGCTTTTCTGTGAGTGCTTGGGATTCAAGCACCACTCCCCTTGCTCAGACAGCAGACACTTCACCCACTGAGACATTTTACAGCAGTAACCCACAAATACTTTTGATCTGCGGTTGAGCTAGTTAGTTTAGAAACTGTCAGTTTGGATGTGGGCCAGCTATATTTTAAAGCATAGAGACCATTCCTTGATCCCATGGATGACAAAGGACTCAGTTACATGAGAAAAGTCAGTCATTTCAAGATGGCAAGATATGAAAAAATCCTGCATTATGAGATTCACATGTGGAGAAGGCTCTCCCCCAGCAGGAGTCAGAAGGTTGGCCTTAGCCCTGAGCTTCTCAGTACCTTGTCAAAGTTGCAGAACCTCCCGGGCTTCCTCGATTCCTGTCACTGTCTACTCTTTTAACACTCTAAAGAGCACCACATACTAAAGAGTGGTGGTGAGGGGCATGCATATGTGGGTATTTGTATGCATGTGCGTGTGTGCACATACATGTATTCATGGGTACTGGGGGATCTAAACAACTCACATCCTGATTTGACCAGAGCAAGGCTGTGTGATGAATGCTCACAGGCATTCGTGGAATCTCTAAGTTCATCACTGTGCATATCTGCAAAAGGGCAGTGGCCCAGAGGGTGTGTGTGTGTGACATGTGTTCATATGCTTCAGTGTGAGCATGTGTGTGCCACACCCCACATGTGGAGGTTATAAGGCCACAGGTATTGGTTCTCACTTTCCACCTTGTTCGAGATAGTCTCTGCTGTTCACTGCTCCATGCACTGGGCTACTTAGCATGGAAGTTTCTGGTGATTTAACCGCTTTTTCTTCCTATTGTCACCTCAAAGCACAGGGATTACAGGTCCCTGAGTCACTTCCTCTGGCTTTCACATGAGCTCTGGAGTTAGGTCACCTGGCTACCAAGGAAAGCACTTGGCTCACTGAGCCATCTTTCTAGTCCTCATGTTACAGGCTGAATAAACAAATGCATGTTGCATATTTTATGTTCTGATGCTTAGATGTCCAGCTATCTAGTCCCCTTTGCCATCTTTGCCAGAAGAAAAACATGTTAAAAAATAATGGTAGTAGTAAAAGCTTGCTTGTTTGCATGCCAAGCATTTCTGTACTCTTGACAATGTCCCATGTGGTAGATGCTCTTTTTTCCCATAGTACTGGTCATAAAAGTGAGTCCAGAAGATCTTAAAGTCTTTCTCTGGTTTAACACAGAAGCACAAAGTTCCTATTAGATTCTGTGCTTAACTCATCCCAGCACTCAGTTTTTAATTGCTATCATTTAATGTCTTTCTACTTATCCACATATGCAAGACATTTTGTATACATTACATATTTAAGCTAAAGAAACATCTCCAGGAAGACAAAGCTTTAATTTTCCTTTCCTCATCTTAATTGAGGTGACTGGTTTGGTGGCGCATAAAGCTGGCTGCTCAGAGAGTTAGGACAATTATAAGCCTCCAAGGCACTGGTAAATGCTGAAGTTTGTCAAAAAGTGAAATATTATAAAGGAGAATGCTATTAATTTTTAAAATAATTGCTAGGTCCCCAAGCTGCCAGCACAATGCTACATATATATTCTGCCTAATTTGATGGGGATGAACTTCAAAAACAGATTAAGTCTTTTTAGTTTTTCACCTCAAACAAAGATAATTAGCTTGAAATACGGGGAAAGAGAATCAATCACAAATACTGTTATTTCAAAGACATTCCCGTGATTCACTTAATTCTCATTCACCTGATGTCTCAATTCATAAAGAGCAATGTCCCATCTGTAGGCAGGGTTTGCACATTTTGTGTAGAAATACTGTTCTTACAGTTTAGCTCCTACATGGCAATTCCTAAGGCTTCATGGGTTCTGAATTGACAGCTATTCAGTGATGGGTCAGTCTCGTGTGTATACACAGCAAAGGGAAGAAATAACACCAGCACAAAGATGAAGGGTACGTTTTCTGTCTAAGATCGAGAAAAGGAGCCAGTTGAATTCCACGCTGCAGCTGAAGAGCAGGAACCCCTTGAGGTCTTTCCTTGTGTCTTCGATATGTTAGGAACTTGGGCTATATAAGAACTTGAGGCATCAACAAGACATGCCTGTCTGACAGCTTCAGCCCACGGTTTACCCACCATTAGCAACATAAATAGCTGGGTAATGTGTGTGTAAGTGAAATAAACAATGGTCACTGACACTCAAAATTCATAAAGAACTACTATTTTTAATTATCAATTATTCCTAAAAAACCACCTATCTTGGCCTACATCTAGAAGACACTGAACACGGGCCAGTGTATATCTGTTTTATGATTTTGTCCGATCTGTCACACATCATATCTTTCTTAATTTTTCACTCTAAATTAACATTTATTTTGGTCATTAAAGAATTAGTCCTGCTGGGCAGTGGTGAAACATACCTTTAACCCCAGTACTCTGGGTGTAGAGGCAGGTGGATCTCTGTGAGTTCGAGGCCAGCCTGGTCTACAAGAGCTAGTTCCAGGACAGAGTTCAAAGACAGAGAAATCCTGTCTCAAAAAAACCAAAACCAAACCAAACCAAAACAAAGAATTAGTCCTAACATCATTTAGATATTTCAGTTCACCTATGAACATCAGTCACAAGATGCTGAAAGGGGAAATATTCTTTTTTACATGTTCTATTAGATTCCTGAGACTCTGACACAGTGTTGGCACTGTGTACGGTGTTGGGTACGGTAGTGGACAGGAAAGGGAGAGAGATTGTATATGCTTTGGAGACTTACCCACCTTTTCCAAATCATAGACTTTCACTGCATGTCTTTTAATAAAACATTTCTAATCCTGGCCAAACTGCCGGAAAGAAATTTGTAATGAAAGGTTGCTTTTGTATCGCTTCCCACTTTTTTTTTTAAACCTCATTACTATGACAAAAAGCATATTAGTGTCTGAACATTTCATCAGTTCTGAGAACTGTAGCTGTAGGCAGTTCATAAAATGGAAATTGGTGACTGGTTGGGCTCCTCATTTGCATGTGTACCACGCCCACAATTGTTTAATTTGCATTGCGATTGCCTACTTCCTACTCACATCTTCCTGAGGTCTACAGGCTGGGGTGAGGTAGCTTGGTTGTTGGTGAAGCGATCATCCTAGGGTCTTTGAGAGTTCATTGGGAGCTTCTTCTGCAATACGTAAAATGAAACACTGAAAAATATTGAATTATTCTAAAATGATATGTTACATATCCTCTTCTAATGTTATTCATATTCCACCTTCAGGAATTATTTTAGGGCTGCACTGAATA
The DNA here is from genome assembly GCF_000317375.1 of Microtus ochrogaster. Taxonomy (NCBI): domain Eukaryota; kingdom Metazoa; phylum Chordata; class Mammalia; order Rodentia; family Cricetidae; genus Microtus; species Microtus ochrogaster. The sequence goes on along the minus strand of NW_004949099.1, from coordinate 10,986,763 downwards.
CATTATCTCCCTGTACTGAGCAGATGTAGGAATCATGCCTAATATCTTTTTGGATATTTGGTGTTGAAAATACATACTCGATGGTGAAACTGATCTGGGCACAATGTGGTAACAACTCAGAACAATACATTTTTTTCCCTTCTTCCTGCTCCATAGATCTCATGAAGTAAGGAGGGACTACAGGGATCTAGCATTGTGGTTTAACCCGTGGATAGCCTAAACAGCTAGTAAAACACTGGTGGCACATAGAAGATGTTTAATAAGTGGGGCACTGGTTGAGAAGACAAATCCTATTAGACTCTTTCAGTCTTAGTGCTGTGAACATTGTGGGTCACGTGATTCTGTGGTATGAATGTGGCCTGGGCAAGGACAGTATGTAGAAATACTTCTTCCCTCCACCTAGTAGTTGCCAGCACCACCTTTTTGCAATCAGAACATCCCCCAAAGTCACCAGACACAAACAAGTGGCACTTGTGGCCACAGCATTCACAGTTTGCAGGGCTGCCATGGATACCTGCATAAGAGAAGACTCGTAGGACAATGGCTGGCTCAGAGTCCACATAAAAAACATTTATGCCCAGCTCAAAGCACTGCCATTGCTGAAAACCGTATTGGAAGCTGAATTTTAAAGATGACCTTCAGATGAATTGGAGAAAGCTCACACTAGGGATTTCTCAGTAAAAGGACAGTTTGATGGTCTGTAGGCCTCGTGAGGTTAGGTAATTATTTTCTCCTTCAGAATGGTGATCTGAAGATGGTCATACAAATATTTGATTTTAAGCATCCTTAGTGAAAAATCAGGCCCTTAATTTTTAAAAAAACTGTTACATCTTATAATTTATCAGCATGATTCCTATTAAATCAGTGAGGAGTCAATGAATAAATCCATACACAAGACTTGGAAACATAACCTTGACTGTGATCCACTTGTTATATTCATGAGGATTATAATGACTGCCTGCACTCAGACACATTCCTCTTTCTTTTCCTTTAAAATTTTAAAGACATGCACGCTTTGCCAAAGGAGCTCACTTTGTCAAGAAAGCAAATAGAAAAATGAGATTACAAAGTTACCGTTGTGAATGTCACCTTTACTTCATCACGCAGTAGCAGCCATGCCTGCAGCATCCACCAGACAATGGACTTTGTCCAGAGGCAGTGGGCAGAGAGTGTGAGACTGAGAGCAGAGGGAGAAAACCTTATGTTTCCTCCAATCAGCCGAATGTAAGAGAATTCCCTCAGAGAAGTATATATGTACTACCTTAGACTGATGCCTGTATTGTGCCTCGACTTCAAAACACCTGAGAACTTTAGTAAAACAGATCAACACCATGAACACTCAACAGAAAACCCAACCCTGTATCTTGCCCTTACATTCTATCATAATGACAGACATGGCTCCACGGGACATAGCAGCAGCAGCAGCAGCAGCAGCAGCAGCAGCAGCAGCAGCAGCAGCAGCAGCAGATGCTGCAATTATTTCTTACCTCTAAACAAAGCTGGCTCCCCCTTCAAGCTCAGTCCCTGCATTACACACAGCTCTACAGCAGTGAATGACGCAGTCTGCAGCCACCAATGCGTCCAAGCTGCTGTGGCAGCCGTGATCACCACCACCACAATAAATCTACCATTATTGCTCTGTCATGTCCACCACAACCTCTGGAAAATGAAATGATTGTGTTCAAAATCTACATAATTTTCTAGACTTCACACCAGTATAAACTGGGCGTTATAAAGTCAACCAAGTTTGATAAAGGTACTTACCAAACACAAATTTTGATTGACAGATTCAGTGTCGGTGGGATTCTGATCCCAGGTTCAGTAAAGTATGTTCACAGACTAACTACCATGAATTCCCCAGTGACTATGATCTTCATTTTTTCAGACTCCAGTCTTCGTGCTTATTGCATACCAAGAACAAGTGAAAAAAATATATAGATAGGTTTCTCTATTACTGTTCAGGTAAACTTCAATACTACATTCTGTGAACGTAAGCCAGCAAGACATTGTACCATCATCTAGAACTCCATGCTCAAATGGATCATCTCCTGGTTTCCACGGGATGATGGGTCAAAAAGCAAGAATTGAGTTTATCCTCTCCTGGCCAATAGGAGAATGCTGTGATTAAGAGTCCCAGTGTGTTAATACCAAAGCTGGTCATGAAGCATGGTATTTTAATTTGTACTTTGCCTATTTTTTTGTGAGGTTTAAAAAATGAGGATTATAAAAAGCCTAAGTTAGCCATGTTTTCAAAAACATTCTAACTCAAGATAAAAAGACGGAGGAAGGATTTGGCTACAGGAAGAGCAAGCTTGGGCTTGTGTGTGAGCAGCAGAAGTGTGGCGAACACCAGCCTGCAATAATAGTGTTGTTTATAACAGCAAAAGTTTGGATTCCACTTATATACCTCAGGAGAGGACTGACTGAAAAAAGCTGAAGAGTTCTCTGCAATGTACAGATGTTAAAATGATGTATGCAGCCCTAGGTTTGATAAAGGATGATTGTTTTATAGTTAATGGCATACATTTCTAAATCGCACACTTTGTTAAAAATATCAATATCTCAAACTCCCTGTACTCAAAGTACAAGGGAAATTATTTAAAATGCAGACAAAAATATAAATCCAAGCTACCTCTTGGTAGTGGGTTTAAACCAATTGTAATTTTATCTATCCAAAAGTTAAATAATAACTAAAAAAAAATAAAGCTTAGATGGAGGGGCTGTTTCCAGTGTCTAGTGATGTAGGCTTTCTTCAAAGTTCTTTTCCAGAGCGTGTCAAATCTGCAAATCATCTGTCCAATTCATTTACATGCCACCGGCCTCTTCACAGAGCTCCCGGTCTCCTATCTCTTCAGCCACATTACATGTTAGCTTTGATTCAGAACAACTGGTGGTGTCTCATTAAAATCAAATCCTCCCAGAAGGAGATGGGCTTAGCTGGCAGGTGCAAAAGCCCCGTGAGCCATGAGAGCATCTTAGGTGAACATCATGGGAACAATTGCCAAGCCCCAGAGATAACTATTCTGCAGGAAACAATGCTTCTCTGGACATAGACATGATAAAGTCTGGGCTAAGAAAGGCACTTCTCTAAGGCACGTAAGTGAATACATGAAAGGAGGCTGCCGTACATGCTTTCTTTCTCCCTTCTTCAGCATATTTTGTATGATTTCCAAAATAAGGCTCTCCAACCTCCAGGATTGTCTCTCAGACTCAATTTGGTTTGCTGATCTATTTTCTCCATCGGTTCTCTCTTTGAGCCAAGTGCATTCTGGGCTCTTTTTTTTTTCTAGAGGCCTAGAGGCATCTGAATAGGATAAGTCAATGAATAAACTTAATGGATCCTGTTGGGCTTTCATTTCTGAAAGGGGAGTCAGGGGCTGCTGACTCTGGTATCTTCTGGCAATTATAATTTTGGAAAAGCTCATTTCCACCTGATTATTTTTTGCTGAAGGACTATTTACCTTTGCATTATTCAGTGTATATTGACTGTGTGATTACGAGCATCCTCCATTGCAGATATAGGTTTCTCCAACCTGCTGTCTTTATGCGAGAACTTCTTTTGGTGTGAATGGTAGCAGTTCTCCAAAGAGAATCAGTCGTACTCAAATATCTTCTTACAGACTCCCATGTCAATATCAGAAAAATTCTGGTAGTGTGAGAGTGAGAAGGGAAAGACCCAGTTCTAAGAGGGTCAAGCTCTGGCCTTGTACGGTCCGGTTCTTCATCCAAGCAACCACCATCTTCGTAAGTTCAGCTGTGCCTGCTTGCAAGAGACCATCACATTTGGCCTTGTTGACTGTGGGAATTTTCTCCTAAAGTATGTAGAGAGGGTCATAGGACCCTCCCCTGGGTATCCAACCACCTCCTTCCAGCCACTTGTGTGCAGTTCTGCTCTCATTGCATGTGGTTTTTGGGTCTCTAGAGTGGATAGAGCGGTAGGCTAGGGAAGACTAAGAGAACGTGGCTCCATCACCACAGCAATGCGAGAGTCATCATCTATGCTGTGTATCGCCCTCCTAAGGTGTCGCTTCGGGGTACCCCATGCTTTTGTCTATAATCCCTCACCCACTGCTCTGTATGTAAGCCTAATGAACTCACTGGCTCTTCAGTGGGATTGTTTTTATTGGAACCATTGAAGGAGCAGTGGGGTAGGTCCTGTCTTATGCTCCAACCCAGAGCAAAAAATCCTCCCAATAGATTGATATCAAATATAGGGCAAGCTGTGTGAAAAAAAAATACCCCCACTCAGGTGTCTCGAAATGCTTCCTGCCCAAGCCTGTCCCATGTCATTTTCTTAGGCTGCCCAACCCAATGGCTGAACATCTTTGTCCACCTAACCTTAAATATATCCCTCAAAACAGCGTTAAGGGCCAGAGACACTGGCTTGCTGTCCTCCATCCTAACACAAACAGGGAGAAGGAAGAGCAGTCATCCTCTTCTTACCTGACACTGGCATCCAGCCACACAACTCAGCACTGTTTGCTCAGCATGCTTGCCCTGATGCCTCTTGAAATCTCTATCCCATCCTAAGAACATTATCATCTTGGGGTCATCAGCTTAGAGCACAACATTCTTAGCTGGCTCATTTCTGTTTTCTTCTCTGAAAGGATACATGTAGGAGTAAGAGAACTTCCATAAAGTTCCATCTCCTGGCTTACCATTCAGCTCTCCAGTCTAGGGGTGCTGTCTCATTCTTCTTGCTGTAGGGGTGCTGTACTGGTGCCTTCCTAAAGATAATGCCCCTCTTGGAAGACAAAAGTTAACCCTGTCTCTGTCACTCTAAAGCACGACCCTACATCTATACCTTATTCCTCTACCTCATCACACATCTTTTCCACACTAACCTGTTCTTGGTTGTAGGAAAACATGACAGTCTGTCACTGTAAAACAATCTTCCTTGATGGCCTCTCTCCAATTAGAGCTCCATTTCTCCCTGCTCTCCTTTAGTGATTTCATCCGAAGATACTGAAGTCGAGGGCATTGATTTCCACATTCCCAAAACTTAGGGAGATTTTCTTAATTTTTATCCATGCCTTTTCACTGATGCTAGACTCTCATCAATGGCACCAATGAATTTTGTTGCTAGCAAAAAGAACCATCTAACAAGTTCCCCCCCTTCCACCCTTCCCACCCAAGTAATAGTCTAAATCCAGTAGCAAATACCAATTCTAACATGTTGCACCTCTGTTAGAAGCTCTTTCATAGAGGCCATGCTTCCTATAGGCCATCCTTATATGGTGTGGGAAGTCCATCTGTATATGTGTTTCTTTTATTGGTTAATGAATAAAGAAGCTGTTTTGACCAATGGCTTAGCAAAATAGAGCTAGGTGGGAAAAACTAAACTGAATGCTGGGAGAAAGAAGGTGAAGTCTGTGAGAATCCATGTAGTTCCGCCAGAGACAGACGCTCATCTTTCTGGGTCTGGGTTACTTCACTTAGTATAGTTTATAACTAGTTACATCCATTTGCATGCAAATTTCAAGATATCATTTTTTTTTACTGCTAAATAGTGCTCTATTGTGTAAATGTATCACATTTTCTTTATCCATTCTTCAGTTGAGGGGCATCTAGGTTTTTTAAAGAGGTTATTAAGGTTAAATGAGGTCATAAGTGCAGGGCTCTACTTGATTGGATTGACAGTCTTTTTTATGAAGATGATTGATTTTATTTTGTTGTAAGTGTACATATGTGTACAACTGCTGGTGACCATAGGGGGCAGAAAGAGTATTGGAGCCCTGAAGCCTAGAGTTGCAGTTAGATGTGATCTGCCCAGCAAGGGTGCTAGGAACTGAACTTGGGTCCTCTACAAGAACAGCAGACTGCTTTAACTGTTAGGCCATGTCTCTTGTGATGTTCTTATAAAAAACGAAAATAGTGCACATAAAGAAAAGGACACATAACATTGAGAAGGAGCCATCTACAAGCCAGGGACAAATCTGAACTAGGATCAACTTTGCTGACAGTTTGGTCCTGTATATACAACTTTCAGAAAGGGAAATAATTTTTTTGTTGTATGAGTCTTCTAGGCTGTGGTAGTTGATTCAGCAATTAGCTGACTGCTACAGATGGCAACAGGAACTGCTGTTTTTGTTGCTCAGCATCTGATCCCCTGTTTTATACATTCAGATTTCCATGTGGAGAACCCCTTTATCTCTACCATAACTGCCTAGAATTCAGATAGGCTTGGCCCCGTTTCTGAATTTAAAAGTCTAACCTACAATTTAGGCTTGACCAATCAGAGCACACTCTGTTCCCTTGACAACAGTGACCAAAATCAACTCAGTAGAAATTCTAGGGTTTCAACACATCAATTGGAAAAGAGGACCTTGCCTTCAGTGAAGAAAACACAGAGGGCTTGGAAGAGAGAGGGGGGATTGGTAGAGAAGTAGAAGTATGAATTTTGAAACCCTAGACTTAATTTTAATGATAAGCGATGGGCATGAGTCCTGAAGTTTTGATTTGTAAGAATGAACAAGTTCTTATTATAACCTACTTGTTGGATTTATCAACACATTTAAACCAAGTACATCTTATCTTCAGTTTCCCTGAATATAAATTAAGGAGATAGATTTGACTCCTGACTAAGAACTTATGGGATATACTAAATCATATTAAGGACCATTTCTTTTTTCCACCTGTGATATGAAGCAACAAGATGATCCTGTGTATCATGAACCAATGCTCTTAAAGAGATATTGACTGTGAATCTAGCTGAAGAATACAGTGGTGATCAGAGTCTTTAGGACTCTTCCTTTGATGAAGGTTATCTTGAAAAGAATAGATTTGCAACGTATTGTAGTCCTGGCATTGGTACTAGTTATGGCTTAGTGGACAAGATAGAAAGGAAAAAAATACTACTGTATGATGGTTTGAATGAGAAATGTCCCCCACAGGCTCACGTATTTGAATAATTCATCACTAGTTGGTGGTGCTGTTTTGGGGGGTTTGGTGGAGGAAGTAGGTTTAAAGCCTAATGCCACCTCCAGTTCATCCTTTCTGTTTTCTGCTTGTGGTTGAGGAGATAAGCTCTCAGATCCCTGGCCTAGACACCATGCCTCCTGCCTGTCTTCTCATCATGATGGACTCTTAGCCATCTAGAACCATAAGTTCAAGTAAATTCTTCCTTCTATATGTCGTTTCTGGTCATGATATCTATTTGTAGTTATTAAGAAGTAATTAATACAGGCCATAATGTTTGATGTGTGTGGTCAATTGACTCTGGTAGTGAGGAAACAGGTATTATATAGATTTCCTTATACACTTAATATAAAACCAAGAGTTATGGGGTCTTGGTACAAGACAATTATAATTCAGGGCCACCAACAAAAATATCAGGGCTGGCTCCCCAAGTAGCTTTTCTCTGAATGCCTACACACATTCCACTAATCCAATTTAAGCAATGTCATGAGTCAGAACAGATCCCTATCAGCTCTGGCATGCTTGTCATAACACACTATTTGAATACAAGACATCTCTTCCCAAGAGAAATCCCTGAGAAGGAACTGTGCTATTTAATGGGGCTTAAAGATCACTATAAGTTTTGGAGCCTGTTTGTCCAAACTTTACCTTGGCAAAAGGAACTATTGGCCGGGATCAATCTTACTGTAGACATGCTTTATCAAAGCAAGGAGCTATCAGCCCCACTATTGTAGTTAACTAATGTTGGTGACCCTGGAGTTCATCACGAAAATGAGGGAGCTTGTGTTTAAATATGGAATCATGAAGTTTTCTAGAAGCTACTGTCAGGGATTTGGAGTTATCTCCAAGTGACTACATGTGTTTGACACTCATGGTGCCATTTCTCCGGCGGAGATGACAGGTCGATTTCTGCCCAATATTGGTCATCAGTTTCTCTTAGTATCTGGAAATGGGACAAGTAGGGATATGTATGTTTCTTCCTTGAACTTGTGGCGTGTATATTTCTTTTTATTAATTAAAAATTTAAGAATTTTTTATATAATATATTATGATCGTGGTTTCCCCTCCCACGTGTCCTCCCAAATCCTCCCCAGTTCTTCACCCATCCTACTCTTTGTCTTATTTCTCTTCCTCCTATATTTCAAGAAACATGCTGATGGAGTTTACAATCTTACATTTGTGTTGAGATAAGAGAGTCCAGTCTACTGGAAACTGAAGCCTATGGTTTCTGTAGAAGTCGCAGAGAAAATTCAGAGAAAGAATTACGATATTCTTAAACAACTTAGTGATTTCACATCTATCTTGTTTTAAGGAGAGAAATATATCTAAGTACCTCTTCACTCCCAAAAGAAGCAATTTATCAGGTGTGGTGTTGCAGGCCTGTTTTCTTGGCATTTTAGAGGTGGAGGCAGAAGGATCAAGAGTTGAAGACCTTGCTCAGCTACATAAAGGAATTTGAGGACACTCTGGCTTACTTGAGATACTGTCTCAAAACAAAACAAAACAAAAACAGCAAATTGCAGACTTTTTCTTTCGGTTCCTACTGTTATTTTAATAGTATCAAACCCACAATTTTCCCGGAGGTCTTTAAGCAGAGAGTTCTTGAGGTCTTTTGTTTTTCTCATTTTTAAATTCTTTATTTCAATTAGTCTTGGTTTTCCAGAGAACAATCACTTGCTTAGAAAACAACATTTTAAGGATTTATTTTATTTTTGAGTATGTGTATGTGCATACATACTCATTCATGCCTGCACTCATATACGAATAACCTTGAGCTAGTGCAGGAGTCTGCAGAGGCCAGAGACATCAGATGAGAGCTGGAGGTGGTTGTGAGCCACAGTATGGGTGCTGGAAACTAAAGCTGGGTTCTCTGCAAGAGCAGTATGCCTTCTTACCTAATGAGCCATCTTTGCAACTCAGGAAACATTATTTAATGGAACTGTTGAAAAATTAACAAAAGACATACTCAAGTCAAGAGTACTAGAAACTGTCATAGTAAGAGTTGTCCTATTAAATCCACAGAGGAAGATAGATGATCACAGAAATGTAGAAACCGATTGTAAGTATCCTCAGGATACCCTGCCTGTATCCTATAGCATTTTCCCCAAATGTTGCTGGCTACTAAGTCTCTGTATTCCTCTTCATGTCTTGAACTGGGTCAGTATCCAAGTGTCTTATGGCCTTGGACACTTTCACAAGGGCTAAGTAGTAAGAAAAAGTTTCCTTTTTCATGTCAGGAAAACTGTGAATTGAATGAAGGCTCTTGTTAGTGATTTAGTTTTTCTAAATGCCTTTTCGCTATGAGTCATGACAGTAGGTCAGCTGTAAATCATCCAGATGTTGCCTTTCATCCACGGCTTCCCTTGCCTTCTTCACTTGTTGCTTTCTCTTTTACTTCCTGATTTGAAAAGCTAAACAAACAAAACAAAAAAGCCTGAAACTAAAACAAAGCAAACCAACCAAGCAAACAAAAAAACCATCACCATCACCAAAAGCTTCTCAAACACTATTGTAGGAAAAGTCCTGGGGTTGGCCATATGAATGAAAACATGAATTGGGTAGGAGAGAGAGAAATAGCTCTGAATATTTTATGTTTGTGGTAAAAGGAGGCTACCCTCTAAGTGACACTGGAGAAAGAATTCTCTCTGTCTATTAGAAAGGTATGTCTTGGATGTGAGGCTTTCCGCAGACAGGCTGTTCTTTCAGGAGGGTAGGATACTGTGTTTGCCAGTGGCCGTGGTTTTTAAGCAAAGGCTATGGTCAGCTTCTTAGGACTACACAATGATGGCATCTTGGTTGCCCATGCACATATCCAACCAGATACTCTCCAGTGTTTCCAGTGGTCTTTGAATATCAGCCCCAGAATCTTTGGGCAAAAATTATTCATCGACACAAGTAATTTCGCCATGAGGTTATTTTCAGAAATCTTTATGACGAGTATATTAATTAGAAGTCTTATTTTTTGCTGTTGTTGTTCTTGGGGGTAGGGGCTACTCAGTTCATTCTGTCTTAGACACGACATAAATCCCGAGAAACAGGACCAAGAGGTTCCACAAACCCGCAAGCCCAGAGACTCAACCTCCTTTGTCTCTTTTCATTGTTTTTCCCCTCAGTGACTCAATTGTCCCATCTTTCTATCATGGTGGATCCTGAGAGGGCCAGGATTAGGCTGCACATAGAGTTCTTGCTCAATGTTCATTTCCTGGTTTGTAGACCGGCTTCCTTATTACCATGCCTTCTGCTGATCTTTGGCTACTTCCTCCTCGCACAACAAGTTACATTAGTCTCCTTATGGGTGCTCCACTGTCATGACTTCTTCAAAAACCCATTCCCCATTGGCCTCGTCTCCAAATGTCACATATTGGGAACTAGATTGTCAAAAATATGAATTTGTGTGGAACCAACAAACTTTAATTCCAAAGCCTTTCCCTTCTTTTATAGCCTGGCTACTCCTGACCATTGATGATTTATTCTCTTTCCCTGTTTTCTAGTTCTGTCTTCTTATCTCTCTTTCCTAACCCACAGCAGGAATTATCTTTTGGAAAATGAATTGATAGCTGTCTCTCCCTCTAAGTTCAGGCCTCCCTAGGCAGTCATGTTAATACAGAGAATGGAGAACTTGGCTTCTTGAGACTGGTTCTGCTTTCATTTCCAGAAACGTGCACATCTAGGAGCCAGTAAAAGCGCAGAGCCCGCACCCCTTATCCGAGCTTTACGAAGTTTCATCCTAATACATTCTTGGATTTTGAAGCGGTAGTAATTATGAGTAGGATCCACAATTAACTTCCACAAATAAGGAAGAGGGGCACAAAGCCACCTGACTCAATTTGATATAAGGCTTTATTTGGCATCTACTGAGAGTAACAGGCTTAAGGTGTTAGCGGGCTAGGCCAAGCAGATTAATAACTTGCCTTGGGTTATCAGCCAAGCTTCATCCAGAAATAAATCCTGTCTGATCTCTTGGTACAAGCCAGAGATTATTCCATCTAGTCTAGAGGCAAGGATTTTTTTTTTTTTTTGCCTTGTAATTGAGCAGCAAAATGTCTCTGGCAAAAGCATATGTTGTGTGTCTTGTGGTTTGGATCATTTATGAATTAGGACCATGGGGAAAAGATGAGTTGCTTGCTGTCACCAGAAATTTCACATCTGAGGAGCAGATGACGAAGCTGGAGCAGTGGCCATAAGCCCGGGAGCAATTCTGCTGTCCCTTCTCTCCACGGGGGACATTTGGCACTGTCCACAGACATTCTTTGTCATAGTACCAAGAGCAGAGAGTGATGCCGGCACACAGTGGGAACAGGCTAGAGTGGCCTCTGAATGTTCTCGAATGCACAGGGAGACCCCAAAGCAGAGAATTACCTGGCCTGCAATGTTGATAGCGCTGATATTAAAAAGCCCTCAGGTAAATGCTAAGCAGCCAACGATGATTCCCAGGCTACCAATCATGTCAAGTTTTTTTCTCAGGAGCTTTTTCAGGAGAACTTAGCTCTTAAGTTAATTTTCTGCTGCTACTGTAACAAATGGCCGTGACCTACTTGGCTGAAATGATACAGATTTCATTATCTTGTACCTTTGAAGGTCAGAAGTCTCCCTTCTCTAGGTGATGATAAAGAGTCTGTTGCTTGTCATTCTCAGCTCCTGCGAGCTTCTCATTGTCTCTGATTTGTGGCTCTGACATCCTAAGATGAGATGTCCCATTGCTCATCTCTGCCGGGTCACATGTTTCTCAGACTATACTCTTCCTGTCTCTGTTCTATAAGAAGGTTTATGATGACATTCAGCACCCCATGAGTAACCCAGGACAGGACCACCACCTTGAGATCCTCCTATTCCCACTTGCACTGTCTCCTTTGCCAACCAAAGGGCACACACTCACCCATGTGAAGGCTGGGGATGCCAGCCTCTTAAAGGGTTACATTTTGCCTCTCATCCAGCCCTTTTCTTCAGGAGGAAGAATTATAAACACATCCCCATTCTCAGAAACACCTCATTCTCCAACCTTTCCGACACCACATGACTCTTGGGTACAAAGGGAAACAAAAAATGGTTTAAGAAAAAGCGAACCAGACAACCACAAGAGCCTCATGAAAAGATGGTTCTGTGGGAGAAGTTCCTGGCCAAGTGCTAAAGCTAGTCTGCTAGACTTCCACAACTGTAACTGTCATGTTCAAGATTATAAAAAAGACTGGAGGGTTGAGCCACTACTTGGGGCTTCTGCTGTTTCTTTTTCTTCATATAGACCAGTGATAAATGGAGTCCTTTAAAAACATCATTCTCTCCTCCTCAGGGTCAAATGTTTCAGGGTCCTTTCTACCAGTTTCTGCTAGTTTCAGGCACATCTCCAACTTGGTCTTACATTAATCCCAAAAATTCAGATTCTGAGCCTGAACCTTAAAATATAACAAAGTTTCCCCTGAACTTGCATTTATGGTACTGTTTGGACAGCCCTGTGCTTTTCACAGTGACTCAAAGCAGAAAAGTGGCCACAAGCATCTCTCTCCCCACACAGGGCTCAAAGCGTTTGACTCTACCTAAAGAGATAGGGAACCAGGAGAACATTCAAGCCAGGCTGAGCAAACACTTCTGGAGTGTACACCGTGTATCAGCTTGGGACAAAATGCGAAGCTATAAAGATAAGTAAGCAAGCTCCTTTTGGCCTGAGGAGCGAGAAGAGAGTCGCCATGATCTACTAGGCTGACTTCACACAAGTCTTCCTTAACAGCATTCCCTAAAGGCTTCAATTTTTCCTCACCTTTAAGAAGAAACATTACATTTCTACCTCATATTGTGCAAAGCAAATAAAAGTCTTGTTTCCTATGGCTGCAACTTGGCATCCATCCTTTCCCATTTGATCTCGGGAGAAACAATGTGACAGGGAAAGAGCACCATCTCCCCAGTTTCTAGAGCACAGCGGGACCCCATTTCAAGCCTTTTCTAGACAGTGGGGCTCTGCAATGCTCTCATTGCCTTCTGCATTCCATTTCCACTTTCGTTAAATGGTGCTCCTAAAGCTCTGACTATCAGGAGACACCCCGGGAAGGGCTTTACCTGGTAGCAGGCGCATAACAGGTGGCAAGCGAGAGACGGCTAAAATAACTCCCCCTCTGTGAACTCCTGATTGCCAGACATGATACTCTCAGGCCGATTTACCTACTTTCTGTCAGAATGCAGGAGCTTCCTATGCAGGCCAGTTACAGACAGGTGAAAACTCTCCACTCAAGTTTGGAATGACTTTATCCATACCTGTGAAAGTACCTCATTTTTCATAACACCTGATTAACACCTGATGCCGCAAAACCATCCACCATTTATTTTTAACACAACAGCCTATCTTGTAGAAAGTCCTGGTTCTGACTCTCCAGCTTCTAAATTCTATTGCTTAATGAAGTTATTTTTCACGTTGGGAACACCTCATCTTCATGGTACATGCAGCCTGTTGGAAGCTTTTAAAACTCATTGTTCTGTTCACCTCTGTCCTTTTTGGAATCCTTCCTCCAAGAGAACAAATTGCTATTAATGGTTTTGGTCAGTCTTGTGTATCTAGAGAGTGTGAGCCTTGGCAGCTTCATTTCACAAAGCCGTGTTTCAAATTGGTAGACAGCCGAGAATTCAGAGTATGAAGTCATGAAGAACTCGGAGTATGAAGTCACTTGAGTCTTAGCTCTATACCTTTCCTGCTGTGTGGCTTTCAGCAGGATGCAGAAAGCATCCTTTCGGCTTTCTCAGCTGGCTCATCTGCAGTATGAGGATTCTGAGAATTCCCTCGATAAGATTGTTGTGAGATATATCATAATTCTTAAGACAGTGCCAAGAGTGTGTACCATCATTAATGTTATCATCTTTACTGCATTTCTGTTTGTGAGTATATAGGCATCACATATGTGTGTGCATATTCACATGTTTATAGGCTCATGTGTGTTCTGTCTCCTTTGCCAGCTAAAGGACACACCTTCACTCGCGTGAAGGATGCCAGCCTCTTTAAAGGGTTATATTTTGCATGTGTGTAGGGGCAAAAAGTTGATGTTGGGTGTCTTTGCCAATTGATTTCTATTTTACTACGAGTCAAGTGTATCCAACCAAGCTTACAGTTTCAGCTAATCTAGCTAGCCAGCTTGCTCTACCATTCCTATGCGTGTCTTCTGAGGGCTGGGATTAGACATGGGCCCTCATACCTTCTTGACTTTTTCTGTGGGAGCTGAGGATAGAAACCTAGTCCTTACACTTACATAGCAAGCCATTTATCCACTGGGCCATTTATCTCCATCTGTACCACAGTATTCATTGACTTAGGTTTGGGATAATTTTAGATAGTTAATTTTAGATAATTAACATTGAGTCTGGTAAAAGGTAAGTTGTTAGTAAATGGTACGTATTATCACTCATTACTTTTAACAACTCTGTCTATGCTTCTATTTTCCTCATTTTATAGATGGACACATTGAAGCATTAAATGGTTAATACCTCCCTCAAAGGCAAATAGGCATTAATTGACAAAACCAGGACCTGAACCCATGCAAGTATTAAGCTGAGAGACATTTTTATCCCTTATCTACAAAATTCTCTTCCATCTAGGTGTTACAGTCATGGCCATGATGAAAATCTAGTTCAGTTTTCCAAAGCAAGGCCAGATGAACAAAAAACAAAAACAAAAAAAAAAAAACAAAAAAAAAACCCACTACTGGCTTCATATGGCTACTTCCCCTACAGGACAATATTCCAACCAGAGTAAGCAGGAAGGCGAGATCTTCCACAAGCTGACCTCTTCGTGTGGAGCAGCCACAGTTGAAGGGGGATGACTGTGGGTGAGCCAGCTGTAGGTTCTAGCAGACCTGTTCTTCAGTAAGAATGCCCAAGTCGACCCATTTTCCTGACAGCAATTTCAACAGCTTGAGGTCAGGAGGCTCTCTACCACCTTCAGAGGGAAGAAGGCCTTGCTGTGAGACAGGCTTCTCATGGAAACCTGAAGTCCGAGCAAATCGTAGTGCTGCCTGACGCCATAGTGAGGGGGTGGGTGGGGGGTGATGCTGAGAGCAGTCATGTGGTGGCCACAAGTCAGTGGACTGACCGAATGATTAGCTGCCTGAGCAGGACACTGTTTCCCTTGAAGATGACCCTCAGCTAGACGCAATCCTCCACGTGACAGCCTGTCTGGTTGACAGGCAGTTGCACAGCCATGAGGGTGTAAGGAGTTGGTATTATTATTAAGATTTATTGATTTTTCCTTTATGTGTATGAGTGTAGGTATGCATGTGCATATACCATAAGTGTCTGGACTCCTGTAGTTTAGAAGCAGGTATTGGATTCCCTGGCACTGGAGGTAAAGGGGATCCATTGTGAGCCATTATGTGGATGCTGTGAACTCAGCCTGGGCTCTCTGCAGAAGCAAGTGCTAGTACGTACTGAGCCATCGTTCCAGCTCCCCGATGGTATTATTCTTATTAGTATCATGTTCCATATTTACCAGACATTTGCACTGAACTCTCATCCCACCATTTCACTGTATTACACACGAGGAAAGGGATGCATAAAAGCTCAACTTCCGTGCTCAGGTGTTTAAAAGTAGTTTCATTTTCCCCATTGACTATTTTTCCTATTAAATTTGTGTCATGATATTAATGGGTGAGGTACATTTGATGTTATAATTAATGTATATATTAGTTAATCACTATTCTACCCTAAAATTCTGTGAAATTAGCTTTTCATGTTTTATAGGTAGGACATAGTAAAGTCAGAATTCAAACCCAAGCCTGCCTGTCTCTGTCAATTGCTAAAGCAATTACTCAACCACACAAGCATCACCAGACCGGAAACTTGTGAACTACCTAAAAGAATTACAGAGAAGCGTTTTGGTTTCCTCATCTCTTTGTGGAGGAAGGTACATACAGAATATCCTTACTCAGTGTTTTTTAATTTACATGATTGTCCTGGGGGAATGGATATCAACACTCTTTGGAAATAGACTAAAAATTATAATTATAATTAATGAAACACATCTACTTATAAATTACCTGTTAAGACAAAATACCGAAACTTGGGTGAGGCACAGGGATGTAGGCCCTGCCCTGGGGAGGTTGGGGTTGGAGAATATCTAGTTTCTGCCAACTCTCCTTCACTATGGGCTTTGGGAATGGCATCAGGGTTTTTCAGGTAGTGTTTGATTCCCTTTCTTCTCCCCAACCTTCTGCGCAGGCGATAAAGAACTTGTGAACCTTGCCTAGCAGTCCTGCTCTTTCGTACGGAGTCTTTGGTATGGGGTTGACTCAGACATGGCCAGGTTCTCATTCTAGATCTAGTCTCTGGAGATGATTTGCTGGAGTCAGCCAGAGAGTTTGACTGGAACTAAGGGGAACTAAGGGAAATAGGGCTGAGGAGGACAGGGGGGTGAATTTCACAAAGACAGGTCAAAGAGTTTGGTTCTTGGAAGAGACTGAAGAGATGGGTATTGGAGACATTATCCACACACTGTCAAGATTTTATAACTTGGTGAAAGCCTCTGCTAAAGCCAAGATTGAAGCTGGAATTACTCCTCATCTGTTCTTTTGAAACACACACACACACACACACACACACACACACACACACACACACCCTACAGAGTCTCTCCATGAAGTTCAGGATCCCAAGTAGGAAGGTTATGGACATGTGCCCCCATGCCTAGCATGGCGAATGAATTCTTTCAGGATCTATGCCTAATTTATCACAGAACACTAGCTGTTCTCAAGTAGGGTCCTGTTCCACTTTTTCACACTTATTAAGTAGGCATCATTGGATCAAAGATAAATTCTGTTTCCGCTTACCTAGCTCAATAGGGAAATATTCTTAAGACCTTGGCGTGATTATGGGGCCAACCATGTCAGGCAGGAAGGAAGCGATTCTTTGAGTACTATGTCTCAGTCATTCAACTGTATAGTGAAAGACATGACTTCGTTTTGGAGGCAAAGTGGTGAAACTACACCACAGTATTAGAAGATAATAGCAGTAATTGTCTCTAGGCTTTGGTTTCCAAATGTCAACCTATGCCAGTTATTTTATAATGTGGTTTATTTTAGCTCTTTCAGTGCCCATCAAACACCAATACTATTATTCTCCATATATCCTGGACAGAGAAACTCAAGCAAAGCTACCAAGATTACAAACTAGAAATTAGCATACTTTTTTTTTTAGGTTGTAGGTTATTAGTCCCCAAACTTTGTTAAGCAATAAATTCCCATGCAGGGTTTTTAAATATAGGTGGCTACAACCTAGGAATCTGACTATATATGGAGTCTAAGCATATATATTTTAAGTTCCTAGTTGACAATGGTGGTGTTGGTTCAAAAGCTGTACTTTGAGAATTTTAACTGTCAACAAAAAGTCTTTGAAATTTATAGTCCAGTTAATAAAATTGGCTTGAAAAGAATATTTACTGAAAGATCCTGTAAAATGGCATTTGAATGGCATTCTTGACCCTTGTGGGATAATTTTCTTTCATTAACTAACCAATGACCATTCAAATGATGTATTATCTGAAGTTTGTATAGCTTTACTGCAGTTATTATATATTACTTTTTCCTCATTTGTTCATTTTCAGAGTAATTTGCTACAAAGGCTTAAACTAAAATTTAAAAAAAATAAAAATTAAAATTAAAGTAAAATTAAAAAGTACATATCCCTACAAAGACATACTGCAATGCTGTTGCAAATAGAGATCTTCCAATCTTATTTCCACTTTATATTGGGTATGTAGTGGCCAGGTAGATGGATAATGTCATAGCTGTCTTTGCAGCCAGGAATGAGTTGTGTGGCTTCTTTTTTTCCCAAGATAGATTTTAGTTTGCTTCATTTGAAAGAAAATTGCATGCCTTGGCCTTCTTCGTTTTTCTCTTTACGTAAGCAAGCATACAGACCAGATCACAGGCCACCTTTACTCTTGCAGATGATGACGTTATGCTTGAGATAGAAAATAAACCAACAGGGACAGAGGTCCCCAGAAGGTAGTAAGGGGTAGACTTCAATTTGTGCTTCATGTCATTGAACAGTACTTGAGAGACAGACAGTTTTAATCGAGTAGGTATAGTTTAGAACTTTGTTTCTTCTTTGTTTTAAGCATCTTGGTCTTTTTAAGAGTCAATATCAAATCACATATGTGATTACCTAAAATTATCCAAGGTCTATAGATTTAGCTAAGTTGGAATAACAGTTGCAAGGCTATGGGTTGGGTCCTTTAGCCCTGTGCAAACAACAACTGAATCAAAACCACAACCACCCACATCTACTACCTCAGATTTAGAGGTTGAGGAACTGGGAGCAGTCCTGCTGAGCTTGGTGGTCAAGGTCTCTTGTGAACTTGTAGATAAGGTGTTACCTGAG
Source organism: Microtus ochrogaster (assembly GCF_000317375.1). NCBI lineage: Eukaryota > Metazoa > Chordata > Mammalia > Rodentia > Cricetidae > Microtus > Microtus ochrogaster. The sequence continues at coordinate 10,968,496 of NW_004949099.1, read as the reverse complement.
AGCACAGTGGTTGGAAAGCCTTTATTAATGCTGGAAGATGAACTGAACTACAAACCTTTATCTTCAATGACCAGAGAGCGCAGTTATTGCCTCTCCACAGGGCTACTTGAATCTCCCATCATCATACGCCAGGTGCTTTACCTTAGAGTTGTTAGTCTGACGAAGAGGAAGATGGAACCCACAATCCTTTTGTGACTTGGTATTGGAAATCACACACTGCTGGTTTAAATGATCCCCTGTCGAATTACAGTCAGCTCTATCTTCATGAAAAGGACAGCACAGAGGCACAAGAAGATCAACAGGATCACTGGAGGACATCATGGTATGTACCTCCATCAGAGTTAAACTTTTATCAAGGTCAGCATGGTACATACAGTTTGCTTCCAATGGTTCTGGTTTTACGGAAATGCATACATATCTGTGCACAAATATATGCATGCATGCTCTTTCTGAAAGGCCACCTAATAGAGGGGTGAACAGATGGCCTGCAAAATGTGAGTTCATGGGACTAGGGGTTTTAGGCCAAAAGGTACCTTCTATGTTCCATTTTGAAAACTTTAATGCATGTTGATTTTTACCTAGTAATTTAGTTGAAATGCTACTTGGCTAAAAGTTAAAAAAAAAAAAACATCCAAACTTAAATCAAACAAAACAACAAGAAGCAGGAAACAATTAAAATTTAGTCTAACACAAACTATTCCTTTAAAAAAAGTAAGTTAGCATCGTTAGAGTTTGCTTACTTATTTCTCCCTTAGACTAAACACATATTGTAAGTAAAACAGTATATATTTTAAAAGATTTTTTTGTTGTATGTATGTATGTCTGTGTATATACTATGTGCTTGCACTATCTACAGAGAGCAGAAGAGGGTTGGATCTCAGAACTGGAGTTATAGGTGGTTCTGAGTTATCATGTATGTGCCTGGAACCAAGGTCCTCAGCAAGAGTATTCAATGCTCTTAACCCTTAGCCATCTGTGTTGCCTCTAAACAGTGTAATATAATAATATAACATAGTATAAAATACACATATATGTATACATACCCTATGAATAATGTGTTTTAAAGCCATGGTTCATTTGAAGAGCTAGTATTTTTTTGATAATGCACAATATTTTAAAGTTGAATGAAAGGAAAACAGCAGTGTCATCAAGAGCCAATGTGTTCTCTACATACAAATAACCAAGACACACAATGAACTTCATATCTAATTCTTATAAGAACAACTCCTTTTATGCCACTAAAGGCATTTAAAAGACTCTTAATTGAGACCTTTTTATTTTGGTCTTGAGACAAAGCAGACAGCGGTTATAGAACAGAGCAGTTTGCAGACAGTGAGCACACTCCACTTTCTGAACAGCTTCACTGAAACTTTAGACTGAGCTCTTTAAAAGGAAAAGTGATTTTTTTCTTTAGATAAACTAGCTAAGACAATTTTCTGGCAGAAATAATAACAGCTCATTATTTAGGACTCAAGGCTGAGTGTTGAATGGGAAATATCTAAATAACTAGGGGAAAATGAAAGCTAACACTTTCCTCCACATGACCCTTCTCAGGAGGACAGCATCAATGCCTCTCAAATGATCCGTGAGTGGAGTTTTTGAAACTTTACAACCCATGATTTCCAGACTCACTGAGGACAAATCCAAACCAATCTATTCCCTTTCAACAACGTTCATTGTATACATTCTTTGTTTTCCCTGTAATCAAACAACTTTGCAAGTCTCTAAAACTTATTTTATGTGCCTCAAATTATCATATCTCAGATACACATAGAAGATTTAAAAAGGCATCTGTCATCAGGCTAGACGTCACTACTAAACCAGATCATAGTGGGAGAGAGATGATTTGGGTAAAAGAACAAAAGAATGGTTAGAGGTATATGTTCCATAAATGCATAGATTGAAATGTGTTTTTCCTCAAATGGCTAAGTCTGAATCTTTGGTGCCTGGAAATGTTATCTTATAGTGAAAATAGTTTTCTCAGATGCCATATGGTTGAAATGAGATCATAGTGGGACAGGATGGGGCCTAAATTCAATAGCTGGTGTTTTTATAAAGAAACATGTGGAGATGAAAGGAGATGCAGGGAGGAAGACCATCTGAAGACAGAGGCAGGGACTGGATGATGCAGCTGCAAGCAGAGAAACACCAGAGAGCCAGAAACTGCTAGAAGGTTAGGAGAGCCAAGGCAGGATCTTTTCCTTATACAGACTGGAAATCCTGATGACATTGTAATTTTAGAGTTTTTAGTTGCTAGAACCAAAATTCTGTTATCTTAATACTCAATCTGTAACTTGTTGATGGTAGCCATTTCAAATGAATCCATCAACCAAGAATGGATTTTGTCTGTCTATCTATCTATCATCTATCATCTATCTATCTATCTATCATCTATCTATCTATCTATCTATCTATCTATCTATCTATCTATCTATCTATCTATCTATCTATCTATCTATCTA
>NW_004949099.1:10962267-10965934 GCF_000317375.1 Microtus ochrogaster | reverse complement strand
TATCTATCTATCTATCTATCTATCTATCTATCTATCTATCTATCTATCTATCTAATTTGGCAAGATCTTGTATAGCCTGGATCTTGTGTAGGTCAGGCTAGCATGTAGCTCAAGGAACCAAACCCAGTTACTTGTGCTTACAAACAAGCACTCTACCAACTGAGCCATATGCACTTTCCCAACATACACACACAGGCACAGACACACATACAAGCACTCAGAGATCCAACTGCCTCTGTCTCCAAAATGCTGGTATTAAAGGAGTATGCCACTAAACCCAGCCAGAGTAGATCCTACGCAGTGACATTTTAAAGGGTTGTTATGTAACAGGAAACCAGAGGTTTTCACATCTTAATACATTTCCTAGGAGAAAGTGAAAGACTGTAATTTTAAATTGTTTTCTGAATGCATGAACTGGAGAGATAGGTACTTGGATTTGATTCTTTGAATCCACATGAAACCACTGGGTCAGGTAGTGTGCTCTGAGAAACCATGTCTCACTCCAGGTCAATGAGAACCTCCATTCAGAGAAGGTGGATGGCATTCCTGAAGATGACACTGGAAGTTGCCCTCTAGGGTATACACACACATGTACACACACATGTACACACACATGTACACACACACACACTGTTTTTCTTGAGGGACTTTGACATAATATTAGGTGCTGCTGTTGTCTGAGCATTTAACATTCTTCCCAGAAGGTACGTGACAGAGAAACCCTGTTAATTCATTTGATCATTATATCAACTCTATGAAGTCGGGATTTTCTATACTACCCATTTTTATTTATTGTTCTTTTTCACATATATGGTTGTTTTGTCTGCTTATATATTTATATACCATGTGTGTGTAGTGTCTGAAATGAAGATGTAAGATTTTATGGGATTAGAATTTCAGTTATGAATTGATATGTGGGTGCTGGGAATTGAACCTGGGTCTTTTGGAATTGCAGTCAGTGCTCTTAACTGCTGAGCCATGTCTCCAGCCACACTCTGTCCATTTTTGAAATGAAACAGAAACATAGAATCATTGAAAACTTGGATCCTAGTAAAGACCGAGAGCCAGAAACTTGTGTCCAGAACCTGGGCTATCCTTGGAACAAAAGGCCACTGGAGATCTGACAGCAACATCAGGGTGATTTCTTGTACAGAGAACTCATAAAATTAATATGCTTTGGAGAGCGACTCCTAACCTGTCACTGAACACTACTACTGACAGACTCCAGCACCTTCCATGTCACAGGAAAATTAACTGGCATCATTATCCATGGCCTCCAGTGCTGGCAGACACACTTAAAGAGCTAACCAAATTATGTTTATAATGAAACATTCCCTCTCAGTACCAACTTTCTATTTTCCTTCAGGACTTGGGATTAGAACAGAGAGGCGCACACTGGTTAGTAATAAATACAGCCTGACAGAAGTCCCAGAAAATCTTCCCCAGCAAATGGAAAACAGCTAAAATGAGCCGAGGGCACAGGACAGCTGACTCAGGTGGGAAGAAATGACTTGCCTGTGAGTCACGCCTTGTTATAGAGGATGTGAGCTTGTTTTTACAAAAGTCAACAGCAAGAGAGGAGTCAGGGGAGCCTTGACATTGAACCGCGGGGGATTCAACCACGGAAAAGCAGAAGAAAAAAAGTGGTGATCCTAAGTATTTCATGCTTAAATGCCCAGAGGCTGAAGGATGGGTGATTGCAAGGGAGTTAGAGACTTTTGGTGGTACAGGGCAAAGACCCATGTCTCTTTCTTACATGATGGCCTTGCTATTCCACTGAGAATGTCAGAGCAAACAGAAAACAGCCCCTTTGTATAAAGACCAGCAATGCCTTCTCCTCCCTGGACCTGCCTCCATTTGTTTCCTGCTCTCTTGGTAGTGGAATAAAGGTTTCCTTTGATCTTCTCACTACACCCTTGTGTGATCTTCCCACTTTCCCCTTTTGTGTCATTAACTTTAACCCTGTAGGATCACTTATAGCCACGCCCCAAACCACATCCTCCTTTAAACCGATGCTCCTGAGATGCAATGCCCTTCCGCTGGCCTTCCGCTCTCCTTTCCCTTTCGAGAGAAGCTGGAGAATTCTTTTCTTTTTCTCCTCACTTTTTCCCCTCTCATCTGTCTTGAAAGCATGCCCATCACATGATGATCCAGACAGCTCCACCAAATCATTCTTGTCAAGCTGGCAACAACTCTGTCTTGCCAAATCTGATTGCTTCTCTGTCCTCCTCTTGTTCAACCTCTCAACACTGATTGACACGACCAATCACTCTTTAAAACGTTCAGTGCTGCCTGTCCAGGTCACTGAACTCATCTGGATTTTCTCCTGTTTTCCTGGTTGTTCCTTCAGTCTCCTTTCTGGAATTTCTTCATTCTGACCCTAACATTTGTTATTTGTATATGTATTTGTCCCTCAAAAGACTTCATCGCAGCTGGGCCTGGTAGTGTAGGCCTGCAACATAGGAGACTGGCCACAGGCAGATCAGGGATTCAAGGCCAGCCTGGGATATTTTTTAGAGATCATTTCTCAAATTGGAAAATCAAAGAGACCTGGGAATACAACTCAATGATAAGGAGCTATCCTACGACGAGCAAGGCCCTGGGTTCAACCTCAGTACTAGAAAAGATCTCATTACATCTCTCGGCTGTAGGCACCCCTGTAAGGTCTGCCTCTCACATTGTACCTCCAGTCCTACCCTCACCCTTAGTATTATTTTTAGGCACTGGTCTTCCCTCAGCTGTCTAAACGTGAATCGGCATACCTCTTCTCTACAGCAGAACTATCATTTTTATTGCCACTCTGCCCCAATCCTGCCTATGCAAGTTGGGTTCTCTAGAAGTAGATGTTGAGACAGAGTTTGGTGTGCAGAATATTCACAAAGTATCTGCATCCCTAGTGAGGAAAACGGATCGAAGAGTGGGATGCTTCTCGCGATCCAGGCCTCTCAAAGTCTTGGTCACAGAGCTCATGAAATTTATCCATGTGGAGTTCAAGTGAATGGGCCTTTATGATAAGTCCCATTTCATGGGTCAGAGTATATAGAATTTCTGAGGAAGAGATGACTCCAGGGTGTGGCAGCAATCTGTAACCAAGTCCAACCTTGGCTACAAATCAAGCAGAATTGGTGGCATAGTGTGAAGCTGCCTCTCTGACTCAGTTCCTCTGCCACCACTAAAACCCATTGGGTCACCTACCAATTTTCAATTTTCTAGGGCTCAGCAGCACCTTTGCATGCCAGTGTAACCTGCAGTATGCTTTGAGAAGCTGGGTATTTTGCTAGTTTTTGGTATCTTAGCTCAACCTCAAAGTATTCCTTATATAACACTGGGATATTTTCTCCCACTCATTCTTCTTGGATTATGCTTGTGACCTTTATAAAGGCACTGCCTACTCTGTTTAATTTCAAACACATCTTTAAGACCTACTTATGACACCAAATCTTGGCCATCACGATAGTCATATTTCTGGAAATAAATATTCAGTCCTTGTATAAAGACAAGCAGAAAAAACTGTTAGAAACCAGTATTGTACAGGGATCTCTATAAATACCTCTTTTCCATGTATACCCGTAATTTGTGTTCATGCATGCATGCATGTTTGTGTGTGTGTGTGTGTGTGTGTGTGTGTGTGTGTGTGTGTGTGTGGATGTATCCAGAGATTGTTGTT
>NW_004949099.1:10899800-10962167 GCF_000317375.1 Microtus ochrogaster | reverse complement strand
TTTGTGTGTGTGTGTGTGTGTGTGTGTGTGTGTGTGTGTGTGTGTGTGTGGATGTATCCAGAGATTGTTGTTGAATATCTTCCTTGGTCAGTCTCCATCTCATATATTGAGGCATGAGTGCTCATTAAACCCAGATCTTGCCAATAAGCTAATCTAGCTAGCTAGTTTGTTCCTGAGAATCCCTTGAATCTGCCTCTCACATATCATACCTACCCAACATTTACAAGACTGCTGGGGAGTTCAATGCCTGTCTTAATGGTTGCACAGCAAGCTGCTTGCTCATAGGGCCTTTTCCCCAGCTCCACCTAAAACTATCTTCATCTCTAATTGACTTAGCATCTTTCAAGCTAGGTTTTCCCCAAATCGTGTGTTTTCCTACCAAAGTTAAGAAATTGAAAAAGTTTGAAAAGTGGTAGACAAGATGACTCCATACTTTCTTAATGGTGAGTTGTGGAAAAACAAAACAAAATAAAACAAAACAGTATCTTGTATTCAGTCACATATCTGATTTAAGTCTATATAAAAACTAGACAGATAGAGCTGTCTCAATGGGTAAAGTAAATCTTGCTTTATATACTGAAGTTAATTCCTCCCAGGCCCAAACAACAAAACCAATGCTCTTCAAAGCATTGCATCTGGAGAGAACTCTGCATTCTGAGGCTTTCCTGCATTTCATTTTCTCTATATGATTTCTTTTGAAAACCCAAGCCCCTCACCTCAAAGTGACAGACCTTTAATGCAAAGTGCCAGCTTTGTATTTCATTATACACAGGCTCAAGAATCCAATGTTAGGTCTTTATAACCTGCATTGAGAAACTCTGGCCTGTCCTCTTTCCTGGACTTTTTTCCACTCATTGTGGATAAGCAGATTCTCTTCCCAAATCAAAAACCAATAGTGAGGGTACCCAAGGGGGCTCCTCCTTTCAGAACAGGTCCCTGTGGCCCACATGTGGCACATCTGGGTTCCACTGGAGTCTCTGTGTATTTCTGTCCCCTCACTCTGCTGAGCACCCAGGGATGTACAAGTACAAATTTGACAGATGAAATGGTAGAGGAGGTATATCCTGATCAGGAAACTCAACAAGTGGAAAGCATTGAAGTGGCTCTTGAAAGCCTTATGTCATGGTAGATAATATTGTCTTTTAGGCTTGATTTTTGCTGTTTTTTAATTATCATCATTTTGCTCTTAAGCATAAGTTTAAATTGTAAACTTAAAGAGTAGTCCCCTGAAGAGGAGCTGCCTACATGGTATGTTATTTTCCCTTGGTATAGATGGGCCTTTGTTACATGAAGCACTACCCATCTTGACACAGGCACATATTACATATTACTTTTCTCTATGATTTGTCTCCCATCTAATTTCTCTTCATAGCATTTTCTAGTCTATTAATTTTTAAATCCCATTCCTTATTAGAAAACAACAATAAAACAAAGAACAACAAATATTTATTAGCCATCTAGAATTGTAACATGAATGGGGCCTGCTTGTTGGGTTTTTTTGTCCCGCCCAGTTCCCCACAGCCAGCAAGCCCCAAAGAAAATCACACAGAGATCTCCATAAGTTATAAAACTGATTGGCCCATTAGCTCAGGCTACATATTAGCTCTTGTAGCTTATATTAACCCATTGTTCTTATCTATGCTAGCCACATGGTTTGGTACCTTTCTCAGCAGGGCAGCTCACATCTTGCTTCTCAGAGTCTGAGCAGGACTGGGAGCAATCAACTTCCTCCTTCCCAGAATTTTCCTGTTCTCATTGCATCATTTCATGTTACATAGAATGGCATAATGTATATGTAGGTGTTTAACCTGAATTATCACTGTGTCCTGTAAATTCAATTATCGAGTCTATTTTACAGATGAGAAAAGAGATGTTAAAGGAGCTAAGAGGTCTCGGGACATAGCTCAGTTGGTGGGGTGTTGAAAAAAAGAGTGGCAGGGCTGTGTCCCGCCACCCAGCTAGCTTTACCTGAAATAATTACACAGAAACTGTATTCTTTTAAACACTGCCTGGCCCATTAGTTCCAGCCTCTTATTGGCTAGCTCTTACATATTGATCTAACCCATTTCTAATAATCTGTGTAGCCTATGAGGTGACTTACCAGGAAAGATCTTAACCTGCGTCTGTCTGGAGTGGGAGAATCATGGTGACTCACTGACTCAGCTTTCTTTCTCCCAGCATTCTGTTCTGTTTACTCCACCCACCTAAGGTTTGGCCTATCAAATGAGCCTAGGCAGTTTCTTTATTAATTAACCAATGAAAGCAACAGATTAGAAAAAAAAATCACTCCCACATCAGTGGGGAATTTACTTATTATGTACAATACCCTATTTATGATTCTCAGAATTGAATAAAACTGGACATTGTGGTGAATTTGTAATTCTAGCACTTGCGAGGTAGAAAGTGGAGGATCATAAACCAAAGGTCATTCTTGGCTACAAAGAAAGTTCAAAGCCAACTTCAACTACATGAGACCATGTCTTAAAAAAGAAACAATGTATCAGGCTTTCTATTTGGTCACTGCCCAGTTCCCAAATCATGACACAGAGACTTCTTATTAGTTATGAATGCTTTACCTAGTTTAGGCTTGCTTCTGACTAGCTCTTTAACTTAAATTAACCTATTTCTCTTTAATCTACCTTTGACTCAGTACTATTTACCTACTGTTTACCTTCTTTCTTTCTATATATCTTACATTCATTAGTTCTTGTGCTGTCTGTCTGATGGCTGCCTGATTCTTGCCTTGAGTGTGTCCATCTTCTTTCTCTCTCATTCTCCTCTCCTTCCTCTTCTTAGATTTCTCCTATTTCTTCTCTCTGCCTACCAGCCCCACCCATCCTTCTCCTGCTTAGCTATTGGCCATTCAACTTTTTTAGTAGACCAATCAGGTGCCTTAGGCAGGCAAGGCAAAACAAATGCAACACAACTTTTCATAATTAAACAAATGCAGCATAAACAATTGTAACACATCTTTACATCATTAACAAAGTCAGCAGAAACAAATGTAACACATCTTTGCCCAGTTAAAATAGTATTCCACAACAAGGCATCTGAGAGATGACATGGACAAAGATTGTATTAATGCAGTAGATTAATAACTGTTTCAGAATATAGAACCAATGCCTGGAGGTCTAGCAACTCATTTGTAAGCCTACAAAGCTGGGACAGACTAGAATCTGGATCCTCCTATTTACATCTAATGGGATAAAGCCTGATATTATAGATATGATACTATTCTCAACATAACTAGTAGTATTCTGGAATATCGGGGTTTCAGCAGTCTCATTGGCTTTGACTCAAAGTAAACTTATGAGAAATTGTAGTGACCACAATTTCTAGAGGAAAGTGTTGTGGGGGTGAAGTACTGGATTACCTCCCAGCTTCTTTTTTAAAAAATATTTATTTATTTATTATGTATACAATATTCTTTCTGTGTGTATTCCTTCAGGCCAGAAGAGGGCACCAGACCTCTTTACAGATGGTTGTGAGCCACCATGTGGTTGCTGGGAATTGAACTCAGGACCTTTGGAAGAGCAGGCAATGCTCTTAACCTCTGAGCCATCTCTACAGCCCACCTCCCAGCTTCTTATCCTTCATTCTTGTCATGCTAAACAGGCTGAAGTTCACACAGAATACTGACATTGGTTTAATTTATAACTGTGGGGCTATTTGGGCAAGACCCAGGAGGCAATCTTTTCTGTTCATCTTGTCTTTTAAAGCTCTGTTGAACCCCATTCTACATGCTTTTTTTGGAAAGTGAGAACAATAGGGCCATCAACATGCAGTTTTGACACATTTTTATGTGACACTTTAATGATATATATTCATTGGCACATAGAACGTTTTATGACTCAGACTTTGTATATCTTTTCATGCATCCATCATCCATCCATCCATCCATCCATCCATCCATCCATCCTTCCTTCCTTCCATCCAATCATAAATCATTTCTTATTTTTGTAATGAGTAGATGAAATGAGATTCATACACCTAGTCAAATACCTGCTCATCTCACAGAACCAAAAGCAAACTTCCTGTATACCCTGACCCAACTATATTTTTTGTTACAGCATTGTACTGAGCTTGACATGGAATTACAGGACTGCCTCTAAGGTTGACAGCCAAACACACAAATTAGTCAAATAATGGGAAGAGTGACTGCGTGCAGTGATGGCAAGAGAGAGGCAATTACATAGGGCATGCTGCTGCTTTTGATGTGCAAAACTCTCCTAACACATTGCCTCACTGGAATTTCAATTCTTATTTTTTTATGGTATTAATGCATACTATTTTTTTTCATGGGCAAAAACAAACGATTTTGTTGAGGAATAATTTGCCACCTTTTCTAGCAGAGTTTGACAGAACTGTTCAAAGCCAAGCGATTGATGAATTATTTATAAACTCTAGCACTAACATCTCATTGCACACCGATTGCTAAGGGTCTGTTTGGCTCTCCAATAGATCCTGCCTTTTTCTTTTTCTTCCCTGGGCATAGATCACTTGCCCATTTTAAATGGTAACAAGTTGAAATTTGTTGGAGAAAATGACATTTTATTTCAAAAATCGCCAATGGCTCAATAGATAGAGAAGAAAATTGCCCTTGCCCTAGTTGCTGAAATTTCCAGGGACACAAAATCAGGAGGTGATGGAGTTGAATAAGCAAACATCTCAGAATAAAGCAAAGATGATTTGCGATCAACGAGAATGATATCCTATGTTTTATATAAGAGTTCAGATTAAATGAAAGTGGGAACAAAATGCTAACCAGGCTCAGGGTTTATCGTTTCATTCTCACACTGTCTTGAACATATTCATTGTTATTGTTGCTTCATCAGAACACCAAATAACACTGCCTACCAGCTCCCTTTTTAGTTACCTAAACTGCCCAGCTCAAGAGTCATCAATATGGGACTGTTGTAGTCCTCTTTGTTTCTGAACTTTGCTTGACCAAAGCATACTTCAGTTTTACTACTTGTCTATCTTGTGGTTTCACAGATAATGTACTCCATCATCCCCATTTTACAAGAAAAGCAACAAAAATATAGAAGTAAATACCAGGTATGGAGATAGCCTGCAAATCTTATTTTAAATTAGTTTAAAATCATTATGTGTCAGAACTATTGGGACAGTGAGTGAGAAACATAATACTCCAGTTCAATAAATCACTATACAACCACTACATGCATACATACATATGTGTGTAATATATATAATAGATACAATGCAATGTACAAAAAATATTATATGCATGATACAGCTATATATTGTTATATATTACAGTTGTATATAACTATATAATTCATATTATATATAAGCATATATATGTACTAAAATGTACATGTTTATAGCAAAATTAGTGAATCTAATTCAGGATATTAATATCACTAATGTTCAATAAAAATGGGATTATAATCTTACAAATCAGATTTAAAGAATAGCCAATGTGCATTAAAATGTACTGTATGTTCTTCACTGCTCCCCAATCTCAAGAAACTTACCATAATTTAGGCCATCTACTTGGACTACAGAAATAACAACATCCTAACTCATGAATTCTTGATGTGGTTCCAGGTATAAAATTCAGGGGGAATGTTTGAACTTGTATGAAGTTAGAAATTCTTCATTTTCACTAGTGTCTGAATAGGAAGTTGGACATTTCATTAAAAATTGGCTCTATTTTTATACTGTAAGACTTTAAGCAGAATCAATGACATATTAACTAAAAACATTATAGAAAATTCCATGCATTACAGCGGTTCACAGTATGTTAAATATTGATATACATTATGCCTTTGGCATTTTGAAAGATTCAGAGTTAAGATCCTACTATTTGGTGGATTTATAGAGATTCATATTTTACTGAGTGACAGACTTCATTTAATATTTCACAAACTGCATTTTGTGTGACTCTTCTTGTAATTAATCTAACTTTTGTTAGGCAATTGAAAGTTGTTTTTAGAAGTCAGATTCCATAGAACCACGAAGTTTTAATGTTATTGTTTTCATTTCACGGATTTCAGGCAACCTCTCTTCTTCATGCAATGGCCTCATTGGTTCCTGTCACAGATTAGATGTACCATATATCTCCCCCATTCATCCCCTCAAGGACTTCCTAACACCAAGTGAAAGCTAAACCTCAATGCTTGAGCCATATAAGACACAACATAAGCCAGCATCTACCTTTCCTATCTTCACATCTGCAGACGTCTGCCTCAGAGATGATTGCACTTGGGACCTTGTACCAATTTCTTTGCGGATGATCTTCCCATAGACTGGAATAGGTTATCCCCAGAGATGCAGTGTCCTCTTGCTAAAGAGACTTTACCCATCATACTTAAAATAGTTCCCACAATCACATCACTCTCATGTCCTCATAGACTGTTCTTTCTCTCTGTCTGAGCATTAGGGACTACTTATACCCAAAATACGAGTAAGTAAACTGCATTTAGGGAAATTGAAAGATGAGCAACAGGTCAGTATGACACAAAACAAGACACCAAAGGACCAATCAAAGGAGATCCAAGGTTACTTTCTATTTTGCCAAAGTCTCGGTAGGCCACATGGAATAGTAAAGTGATGTACATGACTTGACAAGAGGCCAGGTGATTCTGCATCATTTCTTAGCCAAGGGAATACTGGGATATATGCAAAAAACCAGTGTGTGGTCTCCTGTGGCTTGGGAGAATGACTTCTTAGCTTATTGAGCTGGGGATTGCTATATAAACTCTTGAAGGCCCATGTTTCTCGAGTGTAAAATGGAGATACTATCACTATCTAATCCTTAGGGAAGTATAAGAGTGGAATGAAATAAGGACAGCATTTAGCTTCAAGCCTCATCCATGGTAAGTGCTCAGTAATGCTTGGTTATTGTCACCTTTATTGTTTCCATTATAGAAATGAATCATCAATCAGCAGCGCTATAAAATTTCAACCAGAGTTTCTTTACCTGAAAACTCACAAGGGGCTTCAGGAGATTGTGGGCCCTTGAATATAAATTCCTATACATTGGAACTAGGAATAAATATAAAATTCTGAAATGAAAACAGGATGCACTCCCATCATACTCCTCTCCTTGCCACCAGAGAGGTCAAGAATAATGTCAATATTTAGATGGGTTGTAGAATAGTGTGGAATGAGGAACAGGAAGCTGCTGGCTATACAAAGTAGGGGGACCCTCTACCTAACTCAGAGATGAAGAAAACATCCTTGTTATGGAAGGAAATATACTGGGGAATAGAAACCCACATATTAGTGGACTTTAGAGAAGAACATAGACATACACAAGAAATTAACTGCCAAGCGACAAGAAATTTCAAATCCCAGGAGAATAGAGGATCTCTCACACCAGACAGCGAGTGGTAGTGATGGATGTAAGTTAGTATAAAAGTCTGAGAAGCAACAGAGGTACTTAAATTTTAGTATGCATCTAAATTCTCTGTGAGGTGTGTTAAAATGTCCAGAGGTTCTGATTTAGTCTGTGAGCGGAGACCCATAAATCTGTCCTAGTAATAAACGTCCTAAGGAATTCTGATAGAGGTGGTCCAAGGCTTACTCTAAAAGGAATGGGACCAAGAGAAAAACATTTAAAACAGGCCTCTTAGTTTATTTCAGCCAAACTGACCAAGAGACAGAGCCTAAGTATTTAGGCTCAAGTCTCTAGGAAGAATAGAGATGTGTTTACCCTGAATGCTTTCTTTGTCTAATGTGTTGGAGACCCATGTACTGATGGTGGCTGGCTGAGGCTTAGAGATTTTAACCATTTCCTTCTTGGGGACCTAGCTCATATCTACTGTGTTTTCTATCATTCATTCATTGTCTTTTTAATCCTAGGCCATCTTTTCCCATGTTATAGAACCTCAGATAGGTTCTGAATTGTTCCTATGCTCATATATTTGGAAAAAAGACCTCCTATGCAAATGCTATTAAATAAGCATTACAAAGCATGGTCAAATGTTATTGGTGGAAACTCCTTGCCTCCATTCCCTCTGTCCTCTGGAGAACTAACTCATTTCCAGCCTCACTGATACCTGGGATGGCCCCGTATTGGCTTGGCATTTTGCAAATTCCATGCTTAGTTTGGAAAAGCGTTCCATGTTTCTATGCATCCTTGCATGTATGTGTATTAATTTAATTTTCTGTAGCTGCTGTAACAAATGGCCAAAACTGTGGTCGTTTGAAAAGTAGACTTTTTTATTGTTTTAGAAACCATAAACCTGAAATCCTGATGTCAGCAAGTTGGATACCTTCCAAACTCTTTAAAAAACAGGTCCTTCCTCTGTGTCTACCCTCTGTGGCCCCAGGGCTTCTTAACTTGTGTTTGTCCAAGTACAACATCTGTCTTCATAGTCATGTGACCATGTACTGTGCCATCGTTTCTGTTGATCACTAGATTTAGAGTTCAGTTGGATCACAAATGATAATCTCATTTTGAAGTTCTGCATTTAATTGCAATAATACAATACTGTCATCTGGGAGGCTTAGATATTTATGTCTCGCCTTTCTAGAGAAAGCTGAAGATCTAAGTCCCCGCTGAACAGTTCTTGGTTTCCAGGTGGCCACCTTCTTGGTGTTCACTGGGATGGTAGAGGGAGAGAAAGCTCTCAGGACACTAATACCATCACTGGGGGCTGCCTGCAGTGATTTGAATGAGAAACCCCCACACAGACACAGGTCTTTGAACACTCAGACCCCAGGTGGTGGAATTGTTTGCAGGTGTTTAGGAGGTGTGTCTTGCTGGAGGAAATATGTCTCTGGGGTGGGTTTTGAGAGTATTCAGCCACACTGTACTTCCAGTTTGCTCTTTGTGCTTTCTGCTTGTGCTTGAGATGTGGTCTCCAAGTTTCCTGCTCTGGCTGCCTTGCCTTGCCAACATGGTGACCTCTTATTTCTCAGTAACTGTGTGCCCAAATACATTCTTCCTTCTATAAGTTGCTTTTGGTTGTGGCATTTTATCACAGCAACAAAAAGGTAACCAACACAGGGCCCCGAGCTCATCTTACTTGGTTACTCCCCAAAGGCTCCAGTTTTAAACACAACCACTTTGAGTATTAGGTCTTCAACATATACATTTGGCGAGGACACCAATATTCAATATACAGCAAGCCCCCTCTGAATTTCTATACTCAGAAATTCCAGGAGTTAGGAATGCACATGAAATTTTATCCCCCCAGCCAGATTAAACTCAGTATATACTATGAGCTTTTGGTTCCTATAGAAAGTACTTTACCCCATTCTTCAGTCTGTGCCTGCCTGTGCACGCTTAAACACAGCCTCAATCCCTATACTGACTGTGCACCAATTGATCTTCCAAATTTTAACACAACTGTTGACTACCGAGTACTACTGGAACTAGGTTATAGCTTCTTGCAAAACAACAGCCTACTAATCCATTGAGATAAATAATACACACAGTTACTTTCCTGTTGTGGGATATTTTTACACTGTGTGAAGATATATTGCTGTGATTGGTTTAATAAAGAGCTGAACAGCTAATAACTAGACAGGAGGTATAGGTGAGACTTCTGGGCAGAGAAAGGAAATAGGAGGAAATAATTGAGACACAGAGGAGACACCAACAAGACAAGCAATGAGTTGGACATACAGAACAGAAGGAAGGCAAAAAGCTACATAGTAAAACATAGATGAATAGAAATGGGTTAATCTAAGTTATAAGGGTTGGTTAGGAACAAGCCTCAGCTATAAGCCAAGCTTTCATAATTAATAAGATGTCTCTGTGTCATTTTGGGGAACTGGCTGGTGAGACAGAGGAAGAGCCATTACACTCGCCTTCCAGCAAAAGGGAATATACAGACTATGCAGCAGATACAGCGGTGAGTGGCTGTGTACTGGAAGTTCTTAGGGAGGCTGGTTTTAGGTCCTAGCACCAGGTCATTTACCCCCAAATTGGCCCAAGACCATTCATCCTTAGTTCTGAACCCTGGTGACAGAACTGCTGGAGTGGAGATGGTTTTATGAGAGAGGAATAGATTTTTAACACTCTTTACCTGCTTGCTCATCACTAAAGCAATTCATAGTTGCGAATGATAAGGCTCCTTCAGATAATTTGCATTTTCTTTACAGCGAAAAATTGACTTTTAGGAACCTGATAAAATACATCTTGCTGTGGAACATTTTTAGCTGCCTCTACACCAGCTCTGGATCAGCCGGGAGAAAGGGGCTATTAGTCAGATTAGTGAAGGTAATGGATGAGCCTGTGGAAAATAGGTGTTCCCGCCAAGCAGAAGAAAGGCATTATACGGAGGAATTGTGGAGGCACTCTGTGGTGGAATCAAATCACAGCCTCGCTCCCTCATAACCCATGGGCTTTGCTCATATACTGAATTAAATCAGACTTTTATTCATTTCACAGCACCCTCTATAAATAACTCCTGCAGAATCTCTGAGTCCTGAGTTGAAGAAGAGTCCAGAGAACTTTGTGTCCCCCAACACCTTGTGACAAGCATGATGCTAAGTATATGGCCAACAAATATTGGCTACGTGAGCACATACATAGAAGCCATAGTACTTCTCTTAAAATTTAAGACAGATTGACTGCTCTTATTTTGCTCAGAGATAAAACTCAAAGTCCTTTTGATGCCGTTCAAAGCATTTTATGGTCTGACTGCGAGTTTCCACATTCACCTCACCTGCTCACGATTGCCGTACACTCTGATTCGTCACCAGCTGCTCCATCTTACTGATGTTGTTCTTGCCTCAGGACCACCATCCTTTCCAACTGCTCTGCCCGTTCTCTGCTTCTAAATATCTGAATGGCTTACTCCCCTAATCATTTTACTCCTCTCTTAGGACTTCAATGAATGTCATATCTAAGTCTGCAATGTCCAGCCTCACCTATTCTTCCTGCTTCTCACTCATTGTTTTACTTCATTTGCTCTAATAATGAATATATATGTGAAAGAATATATTATTTATATATACATTAATATATATTATATATTAACTATATTACATATGTGTGTGTGTGTGTGTGTGTGTGACAGAAAATGACCCCCATAGGCTTATAGGGAATGGTACTATTAAGAAGTGTGACCATAATAGAATAGGTGTGGCATTGTTGGAGGAAGTGTGTCTCAATTCACTTCCTGCTGTTTGCTGAACCAGATGTAGAACTCCCAGCTCTTTCTCTAGCCCAGTGACTGTCTGCCATCTTGACAATGGACTAAACCTCTGAAACTGTAAACCAATCCCAATTAAATGCTTTCTTTTATAAGAGTTGCTGTGGTCATGGCATTTTCTACAGCACTAGAAACCCTAACTAAAACAGATATATTTATTGGCCTTTTATCCCAATAAGCTGTAAACTCCCTGAAGTAGTACACTCATGGTTTTTGTTTATTGTTATACATTAAAATAGTGACTAGATCAGAGTCCTTGCATAATAAGGATTCGTTAAGGGGGGAAGAGTGGCAATTTGTGTCATACAATTAGTGATTGCATCAATAAAAAGGTGAGTTGGCACTGAATGCAGTTGCTATAACTTAAGACCAGGATTTTGTACAAAACTCAACCTGGAAGTGATGCAAATATTGAACCAGTTGGGAAGTGTGCAGGGAAGAATTCTGGAATTTATTTGTGATTATCTAACCTTGACAGCTAGGAGGCTTTGTGCTTATATACAGGTTGAAGTAGCAAGTGCGCTTTAGCTCAATATTACAGATCAGTCTACCACTTTGTACTGGTCAATAGGAAACAGCCAGATGCATGTTCTGATTTATTAAACATGTCCTCATAATTAAGATGAAATAGTTGCTGCAGGAGTATTTCCCTGCCTGCTGCCAGGGCCTCAGAGAAAGTTCAGTGAGAAATAAGCTCTTAAAGCTTGGATGAACTGCCGTGGGAAGGGCCATGTGGAGAGGAGTAGAAAAATATTTTAAAATTCTAAACTCCAGGATGAGCTGTAGATGGTTATTTATAAATTTAGTAAGACAGATAAAATTCTCTGAAAACAACACTGCTATTCCTCTGGCTCTGTCCAGCATGGGAAACACGGGGACACCTGTCCATGGTCAGGAAAGCTTCATGAAGGCCTGGAGAGATGAGTCAGCTCGGGAGAGTGCTCACTACTCCGGCAGGGGACCTGAGTTTAGTTTCCAGCACCCATGTGGCAGCTCACAACCTTAGTATGTCTGGTTACAGGGGTCTGGTGTTGTCTTCTGACTCTGGTCTATTACACACACATGGTTTACACAAAATCACACAGTGTCATACACATGCACATAAGAAAGCTTCACTAACGTAATGTCCTCCATAGAGGAAAACAAGGCTTAGGGAAAGAGACCCAGGCCACGTCACATCTCTTGAATATGTTCTGTCTTGGGGTCAGGGATGGGAGATGATGGCGGGGGGCGGATACTGCTACATCCAGACATCCATTGAACAAGAGTTCTTGGATAATGCTATTGAAGAATATTGACACCTGGTAAATCCAACGCCAGGAACAGAGGGAACTCAAATACATTCTAAACCAAAGTAAGTTTTGAATGATACAAGTGAGAGTAAATAAAATGCATGAGGGTATGTGTGAAGAAGGAAACCCTCAATTTATCACATTTTTGGAGCATAGACTTTAGAGTTCCCTGCAACCAAGACACTTGAATGCAGTGACTATCAACAATAGATTGACAATTATGTTAATTATGCACGCTATTTAGTGCAGTTCCCACCATAATCTTACTAAGCAGGCATCCTGATTTATCCACAAACATTCATCTGCACGACAGTGATAAGTTAGGGCACGTTTTTAGATTATTAAGAAATTTTTTCAGAAAATCCAGGCAACTTTTCAAGTCAGAGCATTGGTGTGGACAGAAACATGATGTGAACCTGGTCTCTCTTCCTAAGCCATTCCTGGTCACACCAATATTTCACAGGAGAACTGAATGGGATTACACCTTCAAGAAATAAAAAAATATATATATATATTTAGAAAATGGCCTACTTCAAAACTCTGCCACCAGGTATGGCTTTACAGGAAATGCAAGGTTTCAGTCATGCAATCCTGATTATGGATACCTTCAGCTCCCCCCCCCCCTCTTCAACTGTGTATTTTAGTCTACTTGGTTTTCCTTACAAATAATATTCCAAGCTATACTCCTCATTCCAAGGTTTTTCAATGTGCGCTCATGGGAAATTCCTTAACTGCCACAGACACTATGTAGTTTCCAAAACCTAGTGTTTCTGCTCTTTGTAACATCGTGCGTTTACTCAGGAATGTTACAAACCTCAATTGACAAAAGGTCTGTTTCTGATTTATTTCTATATGTCATAGTAAACTTTGGACATATGAAAATAAGAGGGTGGTATGAAAATTGATTGCAGTGCTTCGCTTAGTAAGAAATGGAGGCCAGATTTGCATTTAAAGACACACTAAGGTGTATTTATTAGAATGTTGGAGAGCATCCCTGCCTACCAGTGTTCCCATGGTCATCACATGAGGACCAGGGGCTTTATACCCTCACACTTCAAAAATATCAATAAATCTATCTGTCTGTCTGTCTATTTATCTACCATTTATTTATAACACACACACACGTGTGTGTGTGTGTGGGTGCGTGTGTGTGTGTGAGAGAGAGAGACAGACAGACAGACAGACAGACAGACAGACAGAGAGTGTGCACATGCCAAAGCATGCATGTGGAAGTCAGAGAACAACCTCAGATGTGAGTCCTCACCCTCCACTTAGTTTTGATGTGAGGTCTCTTGCTTGCTCTAGTGTATACCACGCTTGCTAGTATGCAAGAGTCTGTTAATTCTCCTGTCTCCACTCCCCATCTTGCCCTATGAGCTCTGAATATGTAGGTCCTCGTGCTTACATGCAGACTTTGCCCAGTGGGTCATCTCCCCAGTCCTAATTACACATTTAAATGAGTATACAAAGTATTAGGTTTCATTATAGCATTTTCAAACAAAACTTGTTTTAATTGATCCCCTTCCCTCATCTCATCTCCCTGTCTGCTTTTGTCCTCCAGACACTCCCCTTCCACTTTGATATCACATGTATCTTTTTGCTCCCCCTTCCTCAACACTTCTGCTTACTTATCCCTTTGTATAACATCTGTGTATGCCTTTACAAATCTCCCTCCCTTGTTATTAAGTAGGTTCAAATAAAGCCTGGAATGTGATTTGCAATGCTGGATTCATTAGTTTTGTAAATCCTCGTGCACAGCAAGCAAGTCATTGATGGTCATGTTTCCCACCAGCACACGATACAGAATTCAGAGAAAAGCTTTTTCTTAGAAGCCTAACTGACAGTTTTGTAAGATGGAGTGTTACAAGTTGGGATGGAGGAAAAATGGGGAGGCATGGCTACAGTTCCAGACACGCTTTTCCAGGAAAGTCAGTTTCACCAGACTCCAATCTCCAATTCCCTCATCTCTAAAATATCAATGTATATATCTATGTTCTATTTATTATCTATCTATCTATCTATCTATCTATCTATCTATCTATCTATCTACCTATCTATCATCTATCTATTCATCATTTATTTATCTATCATCTCTCTATCTATAATCTCTCTACCTATTATCTATCCATCATCTATCTATCATCTATCATCTGTCTATCATCTATCTATCTATCTATCTATCTATCTATCTATCTATCTATCTATCATCTAGCTATCATTTGTCTATTTATCATCAATCAATCAATCTTTCTCTCTCTATATATATTTATCTATCACCTATTTAACGTAAGTGTGCAGTCTTGAATGCATGCATGTGAATATGTGAAGCATGTGCATGCAGGATCCCATGGGAATCAGAAGGACACAAGTCCCTGGAACTGGAATTACAAGCACTGTCAGCTACCTTATGGGTGCTGGGAAGCAAATCTGGGTCCTCTGCTAGAGCAGTAAACACTCTTACCGATGAGCCATCTCTCTAGCCAGGTAGCTCATTTTTATACTCATGGAGCATACATGCCAACATACATGCCTAATCACTCCACTGGCACATTAAAGCAGGTGTTGGTGTTCTAAGTAACAAAACCCTATAGCTTTTTAAAGGGCAGTCTCATACATCTTGTTACAGAAACAGCCAACCAGACAGCTGGATATGTCAGATGTCAAAGAATGTTGGAGCCTACCAAAACATCAGAATTCTTTTAAATGAGTTATTGCTTTGTTTATGAAGTTGCCCATGTGCTACAGTACCACGAGATTAAAATCCACAAAATATGTTGGTCTTTTTTTTTTTTAATAAAATTTCAGCTGAGTTGAAAGAAAAAGCCAGTTCATGTTGAATGTGGGGATTGCTCCTTAGGGCTCCAGTTCAGCATTTAAGACCCTGTCTTATGAATTTTGACAGAAGACAGAATAACAATAATTAGAATGTTGTGGATTCATACATATAGGTGAAAGAATTCCAGTGTGTATGGGGGGGGTGTTTCATTCATAGGCAGCTTCTTCTCTTTGGAAGGAAAATACACTGGGAAAGCTAAAGATTTTTGATCTGTGAGAAGCATTTAAATGGTACTATTTTCTTCTCTGCTTTGGAAGAGAGAGCTGTCCTAAGGATTGGGAAAGATTTCTCAAAGGTTTGAAATTAACAGATGTTACCCATTCTCTCAGACTCATACACAGGTCTTCACCTCTCTCCCAATACCTCCTGCACTGCTCTGTGGGACTTACTCTCCCTTTTAAGCCTGCCTGCAAGAGGATTGCTGAGTCCCACACAGAATTATCACTCCTCTTTATCATTCTCTTTGTTGCTTTCCTAAGAAAAGGGAAATTTAATGTAATTGGTCAGATTCTAGGATACATTTGGGCTGATTTACTAATGGATTAGTTCCTGCAAATTTAGGCTTTCCATTTGATCTTGAAATAGAGTATCAAACCTAAAAAAACCAAGCTTTTGTGCATCTATTTGTGTGTGGTCCTGTATTTGTGCATGCATGTGTGTGTGTGTTCATATATATGATTACAGGAACCTGCATGTTACAGCCCACATGTACGAGTCAGAAATCACAGCAGCCTTGATTCCTGGTGTTGGCTCTTGCTTTCCACCTTGTTTGGGAGAGGGTCTCTTGTCCACTGCTGCACTGGTCAGATTAGTGGGCTCCCAAACTCACTTACGGAGCCTTTCCTGTCAGTCCCTCCCATCCTGCCCTAGGATTACAGGTGAGTGCAACCTTGTCTATCTTTACAAGCATTCTGAGACCCGAACTTAGTTCTTCACACGTGTGTCAACACTTAACACACTGATCTATCTCCCCAACCCTACAGTGTCAAAACTTTTAAGTTCAAATATTAAAATAGATTGATTGAATTGAAATGAAGTTTAAACCTGCAACATTTCTCTGATTATTCCTTTTTTCTTTATACAAATAGACCCTGATTCACAGTAAGATAATAAACAGTGGGATTTTTTTTTGTTCCTTTCTAGATAGCATGCTTTGATCCTCTTTCTTATCTATTCTTCCACCTCAGAGACCAAGTTACAGCTCCTTGTAAACAAGGCTATTAGGTATGAACAGGGGATTTGTTTTCTTGTCTGGGAATTTGTTTTTGGGCTGTCACTGTTGGGTGCTGACTAGTTTATTATATCTTTGCAATATCAAATAATAGGTTTTCACTGTCATCCACCTCACCCCATCCTGCCACTGAAATGTGGGCAGAAAGTCTTAGTAGAAGCAGCTGGTGACTTGTTTTGGAATTCACAAAATCTTTGTGAAAGTCTTCCTCTCAGAGTCACCCTGGGATTTGGCCCTGCTTGGCCACAAGGAGAACCATGGGGGATAACATCGGTGGATTTTGATGACTTAATGGTCTCATGGTTGTGTTCTTTGTGGTATTGCCTCTGGTAAGGAGGTGCCACCCCACCTCTCATCCTCCCCCCCCCCCATTTCTTCTTCTCTCCTCTTGATGTAACTTTCAGCATAAGTGTGCATCCTGTCCCTGAAAGGGTTGGGACAGGATCTTGTTAAGGTGTCCATCGGACCAGGGGGGTTGTGGCCAGAGACTCTGCGTTTCTAAGCATCTCTCAGGTGATGCAGAGCTGCTCTGGGAACCGCACATGGGGTAGGCAGTGAGAACTGAACACACCGAAGTCCTCCCTGAGCACCAAGGCTTCATCAGCCTGGCTTGCTGGAGTACAAGGTCCTCCAGTAGAGCAAGGCAGCCTCTCCCTCCATAATCCCCTCAGCTTCTATGCCTTGCAGGTGCGGCTACCTCCAGCTTTCTTTGTGGAGGGACGAGGACAAGCCACAATAGTGGTTCCTTGTGCAAATACCACATTAGTTTCCTTAGCTATGTTACTACCCTGCCTACCGAAACCTCATTTAAATCTCTGCATTTAAAACTGCATTAGCAAAGCGAATGCTCTCTAGGGGATGCTGGTTCATGGCCAGAAGGCGGTCACTGTCACTATTAGTCTCCATTCTCTTTTGATTTATATTTAAGTGTCTTAGGAGATCTGGTCTCCATGGAAGTGACTATCAGTTAGGCTGCTGATAGCTCCATGCAGGGGATAATGAGATTTTTCTGAACTAATGATATCTGAATTAAAGTAATATTCACCAACATCAAAGGAAAGTAAACAAAGCCACAGGGGCATATTAGCCTGTTTAAGAAGTCAGAGAGGCAGGCAGGACAATAGAGGAGTATGCTCCTTTGGTCGAGGAATCTAGCCCTAGTCTGTCAGACGTATGTTCCGTTCCCTGGCATCAGTTCATTTTCTGGGTTGTACTCCTGCATGAGATATTTTGTGCATACATACTACTTAACATCTGTTTTGTGTTAGGAACCACAAAAGTTATTATGGGAATAACAAAGTTATTATGGGAATAACAGTGTTATTATGGGAATAACAAAGGTATTATGGGAATAACAGAGATGAATAAGAGAAGTGCCAGCTTTACAGATTTCTAGTGCAGGCCAGAACTGACACATTAATTACTGGATTTTAAAGGATTTACTGGAGGCCACTGATGTATGCATCCAATAATAGTTAGTAAGCCATGATCATAAGCCAGGAAAAGCTGTCAAAATAGTAGATACAGTGCCACCTTTCATGGAGCATATTAAGTATCCAATTGCACAAATAAATAATGCATGAACAATAAATATGTTTTGTGAATGGTAGATAGGCTATGAGGATGCAGGAAAAGGCTCCTGTTTGTGCACTACCCGAGAAATTCTTCTGCAAAAACTTTGAAGGATATAAAAAGGTTTTCTGAGTGAAGAGACAAGAACACTTTAAGAACAGAGACTAGCATAGGCTGTGGTTCAGAGGTAAGAAAGAACTCGATGAGATATAGAACTCAAGGCAGACTTTCATGGCCAATGGGCTATGAGGGGTAAGGGAAAGAACATAGTGTTTGGATGAGTGGAGGGGCTCACACTGGAGCATGTCACAGGATGTCTGATGGAGTCTGCCTTTTCTTGTAAATACAGTGGTCCAGTTTGCATTTTGAGTAGTGGCTGTCAGTGCAGCGTTGACAGATGTTGACTGACAGGGTCAGAGGAAGCTGTCTGTGAGCTGCATCTATAATGACCATAAAGCACTTTCAACACAGGCTAAAACTAAGGTGGTGACTGGTTTGGTAAGAGTGTTTCACTCACTCACCTGGCCGTCATCTCGCACTCACAGGGCACTGCAGGTGTAAAAGAAAACAGACCCCAAATTTCTTCATTCCATCGTCATTTCTACCCCACACATCCAAAAATTGTGGTTCCACTCCACAGAAACCTTGTGGATATTTATTTATTTGCAAACAATGCTCTTAAATGCCTGTAGTATTGGGTAGACTCAAGCCATTTGTCATTAGTATATGTGTGTGGGGGTGTCCTAAGATGATTCCTCCTGTGAGTATTACTACTATTGACAATCAGCAATTCTTTTGTCTCCCTCCATATTCTAAGCTTAACTTTCCAGAGAGGGTTCAGCTAGACAAAAAAAAAAAAAAAATTATTAAGATGTTCTTTAGTGGTGCAGGAGAATTGTCTGTATTCTGTCAATCATATTTTAAATAAATGCTGATTGGCCAGGCAGGAAGTATAGGTGGGTCAACCAGACAGGAAGTAGAGATGGGGCGATGAGAACAGGAGTATTCTGGGAAGCAGGAAGCTCCCTCCACAGTTCTGCCCAGACCACTGAAGAAGCAACATGTGAGCTGCCCCTCTGAGAAAGGTACTGACTGTGTGGCTAACATAGATAAAAATAATGGGCTAACATAAGTTATAAGAACTAATAAGTAGCCTGAGCTAATGGGCCAATCAGATTCATAACTTATGGAGATCTCTGTGTGATTTTCTTTGGGGCTTGCCGGCTGTGGGGTACCAGGCAGGACAAAAACACCAACAAGCCGGCCCTCATGTTACACTTTGGGGAAGCGTGCGGGATTCAGAGATGACCTAAAATACATGATAAATCTAGTTTTCCTTTTGGATAAGAATAGTATAATACCAGGCAATGGGAGATTCAAGTACCCATCCCAATGACATTATTTATAAATTGTATCCTTTGGAGGAATGCTTATTCTTCTATTTATAAAGTACAATTATTAAATAAGATGATCCCTTGAGTCCAACTCAAGTACAGATTTATCTTGTGGAAATGCACATGGGATCTGGAATCAGAAAAGTACATACTACTTCTCATGCTGTGACTGCAGCAAAGTCATTCAAGGCCCTGAAGGTCCCTCATCTGAAGAGGAAGACAGAAAATGATGGTACATAAAATTCCAAACCCAGCACCAAACACAATGCCTGGCATATAGTAGGAACCAAAAATCTACTGCTGATAAAAAAAATAGTTGTTTCCTCTGTGGATGATTAAGCGATATTAATCATTTGAAAGAAGTTTAGGGAGGCTGGAGAGATGGCTCAGTGTACAGAGTGCTTTCTCTGGCAAGTCAGAGGACAGGAATTTAGATTAATAGCACCCACAGAAAGATGGGCATAGCCACAGCATGGCTGCAACCTCAGTGTTATGTTAAGTCGAGACAGGAGGATTACTGGAACTGACTATCAGCCTAGCTTCAGGTTCAGTGAAAGATCTTGCACCAAGGGAACAAGACAGTAGGTGATAGAGCAGGACACCTGATAACCCCTGACTTCAGTGTACCTAGGAATCTTCACACACATATGACTCTACATCACATACACACATACAAAACATGCTCTTACAAACACATTTTTAAATGAAAGCCTATAGCTCAGTTTCAGTACCATTTCCCACACGCACCAGCAACCCAATTCATGTAAAAAGAGCCTCTTCTGTGCTATTACTTATTCAGCATTACTTGCGGACATGAGGGCAATCTCCAGATTCCTCAGCATACACGGAAATAGTAGAAAGTGAGGCTGTGAAGAAATTGTGTGTGTGTGAGTGTGTGTGTGTGTGTGTGTGTGTGTACCATTTAATAAGCTATCAAAATTTCCATCAGAAAGATGGAAACTCAGAGGGAGTCCAAAACAGCAACTTCTGCGCAACCAGTCAAATAATGAGCTACTTTTAAGAGCCGAGATTTATTTTTAACATGCCTACAAGATAAGGTGAACAGAGAGGAAAAATAAAAACAGGCATTGCGACGCACTTCCTAGTGTGGTAATGGAATTCTTCATCTCCAACAATGCACTTTCTAGATTCCTAAGCCACAGTTTCACCAAGACTCGCAGGCTTTGTGTGAGAACGCTCAGTGATGTAAGGTATGAAAAGCTGCCTTGGCTGGAGAGCACCCATCTAAGGCTGAAATTTTCTTAATGTGATGGCTTGATTTCAACCTGCCAACATCATTTCAATGCCAGGGTGATTGTTCCCTCTCAACCCCAAGCCTCTGCCATTCTGTCGTTCTCATTTTTTGATGGCTGCTTTCCCATTCTTCTGTGAGTTGCCAGGGGAACTGTGGTTTAGCCTGCCTTTGAATTCAGGAAGACGTCCCAGGCTTCCCATGAATAATTTCTCTCATTGAGGGTTATGTTGAGCTTCAGATAGGATTCACAGTTCTCAGAAAACAAAACAAAACAAAACAAAAATCCCTCTAGGTGTGCGAGATGAAGAAATAAGACTCTTCTTATTTCTGCCCCAGCTCATCTATCCATCTAAAGTCTGCCCAGTGGGAAGGCTGGACAAAGGCTAGGCTAAAGTAGCACTCTGGATACATTATCCACTATTTATAACTGTACTAGGAAACCTGTTGGCAGTCCCATGGATAGGGCCAGAGAGAACACAAAGATGATTGGAAAAAGAAAAAAGTCATGGTAGACAAAGCCTTTTCCTCAGAGGTTGGTATTTTACTAATAAGAATAGCAGCAAAGGTAGCAGTAACACCAGTAAAAACAACAACAACAACACCACAAACCAAGTGGCACTGAACTGAGAGCCTACTATGTGCTGTGCAAGCAAGGTCAACTGAGTGCCTACTAAGTACTAGGCATGCAAGGTTCATTCACTGAAGGCGTAAGTCACAAACAATCCCACACCAGTTTGGAATTTTGATTCATAGAATGGTTATTTATTTAAAGGGGAAAACTTACATATCACCGTCCCAGACAACAGCCAGAAAAGGAGCCTAGTCGCTGGAAGCGGAGCTGGAAGCCAGAGAGGGAAAAGAGGGAAGTGGCCGCTTTTTTAAAGGGAGAGAGACCACACCCCAATGGGCTGGTATCTCAGTGGCTATTGGCTGAAGGAGTGGAAGGAGCTCCCACAACAATTCACTATTAGAAAATTTACACGAGTTTTTTTTTTGTTTTGTTTTAAATTAGGAGATAGAGGGAAACGGGACTGCTGTGATTTGTCCAAAGCCACTTAGCTAGAATAATAGAGAATTGTATTTGAATCTGTGTTCATCTTAGTCTGTAGTCTTTCCATTAATCATACTACTGGGTACCAGAAGGACCTTAAAACCTTTTCCACTGGCACTTGTACTTTTCTATCTCCCCTGATATCCAGGGCATGCTTTAAGGAAGATGGAGCTGGCTAAATGTTAACAAAGTGGTCCTTTTCTGCTAAGACAGTGAGGAAGCTTGATTTTTTGTTCTTATTTAAAGCCAAACTCAAATGAATTGTGATGTGTTGGTAAGAGGGAAGAGAAGCAGTAAAAAGGGGCTGGTATAACCTAATAGCAGGTACACAGAAATGCATTACACATTTTCTAGAAGTGCGAAGCTCTGTGGGTATTTAAGATGAAGTAAATTTTAATATGATTGAGTGAGAGAGATGGGCCCTGTAAAGATTTCATGAAAGAGGAGGATTTTATATGTGCATTGAAAAAATGCAGACCTATAGAGGACATGGTTGTGTCCTAAAATGTTTAATAATGGATTTAATTAGTTTCATTCCAGTCAGTAGGTTGCTGTCATAACAAGGAGACATCTTCATGGCTAACAAAAATGTTGGCTCCAGCAGTATGCTACAGTGGCAGCCACTGTACTCTTGTGGAAGAACCTTGAACTTTGAATAAAAAGACTGACTTCAAGTTTTATTACAGCACTGAGTGGGACTGAGATTAATTTAGTTACTTTTTCATTGCTTTCACAAAATATCTGATAGTAAGATCTTTAGGTAAGAAAGACTCATTTTGGCTCATGGTTCTAAATGTTCCTGTCACTTGGTCTCAAGTAGGATGTCATGGCAGGAGGCAGGAGGAAGTGGAAGCTCATTGCATCACAACAATTTGGGAGTAGAGAGAAAGGAAAGTGTCATGGACCAGGCAGGATCTGTAAATGAACATCCTCCAGTGATCTCCTTCTTCTAGAGAGGGTCTACCTCCTAAAGCCTCCCCCACCTTCCAAAGCAGTTCGGTGAATCGTGAATTGGTGATCAAGTGTTCAACATATGAGCCTTTTAGGAAAACTTCCTGTATGAGCCATAAGTGACACGGAAACCCCTCAGCTGTGAAGCTGTATAATAAGTTATGTTCTCTTTCCCAGCCTGCAAAAGGGTCAAATGAGAGACTGTGCATGCAAGGTTATAAACTGAGGAATGATTATTTTCTTTAAAAGATTTTTTTTTCCCATGGAGATCACTCTGACACTTGGGTTAGTGATTTCTACTGGAAACTTCCTTTAAATTCCAGTGGTTACTTGCCTTGCCTTTAGATGCTGGAGTTCCTAAAGCTAGAAATAAATAAAAATAAATTTGGATATTTAACTTTCTGCGTATCAATGGGTAATAAAAACTGTCAAGTTCAGGTATGAGGCATGCAGTTGTACACAAACACACACCACAATTTGCCTTTACCAATCTTGTTTTGAAGGTAAAGTTTTGGACCCTTTAAAAGTATTAAAATCATAATCTCCATAATAAGTCAGTCTTTGAAATGGAGTAAGTAAAGTTTTATGGAAAATTTACTGCTTTGCCCATCTGCCACAGAAGGTGAAATTGTCAAACCATGATGGCATCAATTTGAGGCCTGTTTTCAGACGTTCTACACAGGCTTCCTGGGGACAGGCAATTTTGTTTATGCATTAGTTTATTTTTATTGTCCCACTTTATGCTTCAGGAGATAAAAAAATACTGAGATAGTATAGGACCCTCAAAGCATCTTTTGCCCATGGCTAGATTGTGAACTTGTTCTGGAGCACCAGAGGACTGTTGGGGGGAGGGGATAAAAAAGTGACTCCTTGTATTCATCAGAAAAACTGCTGAGTTTGGCAGTTGAAAGAGAAATTGAGAGATGAAGCAATGCATGTGGGTGTTTAGTGCACAAGCTGAAGATAGATTGATGTTTTCTTAACCTCCCCTGTAGATCCAGACTCCAGCCCAGCATCTCCTCAAACAGGCAGAGGTTAAGCATTCTTATAAGCAAAGGCATGTTAGAATTCACTGTGTGTTTATCCCACACTATTCTGGATTTATTTACTATGCTAAATAATGAATTTGAATACTTACATATCCACATATAGATTTCTTTGGTTTCATCTGTTAGAATTTCTCAAATTTTGATGGATGTACAATTACAGCATTGTGCATGTAAAGACATTGATCTGAAATATTTTTTATATTAATTTATAGTCTTTAATTTCTCCTCACTATACTCACTCATATTCTGTACAATATTTTTTCCCAACCAAATAATAAATTTACTGATCATTGGGAATAACAGCATAGGTCATGGATATTTCCTGGCAAGTAGATGAACTGTTGATGGTTAATGTAGAAAATTGAGGAAGAAAATTGAGAGACTCAGAAAGAAATAAAGGAGCCCCTAGTCTGTGTTTCTTAATGTATTTATTAGTTCTGGTCTCAGTGATGCTATATAACAGATGGCTCCCAAATTCAGGCGATTAAAGCAGCAATGACGTCTAATGAACGTGTATCAGTAGCTTAGATTTTGTAAATTGTGGCTACTTGGGCAGATTTGATTCCACTTATGAATCTGCAGGGCTTGACCTTACCTTGCTTTATGGTGCTAAAAGGGCATTTAGTTCCTGAACATTGTTTTTTCATGGAATAGAACAAACCCACACTTGAAGGCACAATTCTAGTTTATATTAGTATCATGTTTGCTAACAAATTATCCATTGGTAGTGCTGATCATGTTTCCAAAAAAGCCAAGGGTTGTAAAATACATTCCAACAGGGTCATGGCAGAGGTCACTGCAGAAGGCTAAAAAATGAAGGTCAATAATTATACTATTACCGAGAGGAAGTGCAGATATATCATGGAAAAATTTTCTGAAGGATAAATGGGGAGGACTTTGGCAAGTGAGGTTCTCATTGCCTCCCCCAAAAAGTGACTTGATATTTTTCTTTTTATCTATTTTCTCTAGATAGCTTTACCTATTTTTTTTGCAAACTTTCCTTTTGTTGAATAAATATGAAATAAAAATATAACATCAAGTGTTTGCCATGCAAGCATGAGAACCCGAGTTCCATGCCCAGAACCCACACTGGAAACAACTGGCCATAGTGATATGTATTGTGATCCTTGAAGGTTATCCTGTTGGGGAGGTGGAGACACTGGAATCACCGGGGTCTCATGGCTAGCCAGCCTAGCCTACCTGGCTCACTTCAGGCCAATGGGAACTATCTCAAACAAACACAATAAAAATGGACTGTGCCTAAGGAATGATATGCAAGGCTGTCCTCAGGCTTCTACACATATTTTCATACATCTCTGCACCTGCATGTATATGAACACAAACAACAAGCAATCATATGTACACATACACACATATTCAGACACAGTGTTCACCATCTAAAAATTTAAACCTTTCTAACTTTTACAGTTTAACTTAGAAAGGAAACAGTGAGATCTTGAGTCAACTATCTTTGTTCCTACAGACAGAGCATTTCTCTCAATGGGGTCACAGAATAGTTGAGGAATTGATGTAGGAGTGTCTTTTATCTATCTGTCACTTTCATTGGTTAATTAATAAAGAAAACTGCTTGGCCTGATAGGTCAGAACCTAGGTAGGTGGGGAAGACAGAATAGAATGCTGGGAAGAAGGCAATGAGGCAGACGCCATAGCTCTCCTCTTCAAGATGGAGACAGATTAGAATCTTCCTAGTAAGCCATCACCTCATGGTGCTACACAGATTACTAAATATGGGTTAAAGCAAGATGTGAAAATTAGCCAATAAGAGGCTGAAACTAATGGGCCAGGCAGTGTTTAAATGAATACAGTTTCTGTGTAAGTATTCTGGGGCTAAGCTAGCCGTGCGGGAGCCGAGGGGGAGTGGGGATGAAAAGCAGACCTGTCCGCAGCTCCTTCTACAAGGAATAAAATTCTAAGGGCCTACAGCTAAAACAGCTGCTGTAAAAAGAAATGCTTTCTTCTGCTATTGTTTGAAAAGCACCCAGGAAGCAATCCAGTAGACAAACCATGGGAGGGATTTGAAACACATCATCACAAAGTCCTCTCAAGATGTCTAAGGAAGAGAGAGAATACAGAACACTCTCTTAGGTGATACTGTGTGAGAAGGGAGCAGAGGTGGCCATCCAAACACAGGGAATCGTCTCAGTATGGCTGCTCAGTCTTCACAGTTCCCGTTTCTGACATGGGTCTCATAGGCATCAAGGAATGTTGGCTGAACATGCTGTCAGAGATTTTACAAGGAGAGCAAAGTGGCATCTAGGCACACAGTTCCACAGGTTTGTTAGCCTCAAATTGGATTTTGCCACGCTCTGAGTGGTCATCAGATCTTTGAGTACATGGGACTGGATTTACGAGAAGTATCATTCTGAGAAATCTTTTATGAATGTCAGACACCTGTCTGGACATAGTGACCTGCCTGAGACATCAACAGTTCTGTGGAAAACTCAAAGCCTGAGAAAGTTTTGATCAGATGTAGGGCTGAGAGTTTTATACAGGGAGAATATCATTGTCTGTGCGGTACTACCTCAGGAACAATTATTGTCACTGGAAATAAAAATCAAGGGTTCAGCGACTCTCCTTATTTTAGTAGCTCTCAAAGGGAATGCCACAATATTATGTACTAAGAATCACTTGCTTCTGCCTTCGGGTTTAAATCAATGTGGACAATGAGTTTTTGTTACAGTTTAGACTACATATTATTGTAATGCCTCGTAAGATAGAAGTCTGTGCTGAGTGGGACTTAGCTCTGTAGAGAAAACCAATAAAAACAGATTAACCACAGTTCCAAGTCACTTTAGAGAAGGAAGCCTGGGTTTCTTGGAGAGCTGAAGAAGTTTTCCTGGTGGATATTTTAGGGAGCTCAGTCAGAGAACTAAACTAGTCTTCTGAGAGGGGCTGTTTTGGGATGAAAGATAATCAAAAGGTATAAAAGCATGATGCATCACTCTCTGTAATGTATTATACTACTATAAAGAGTGGTTCTAGAATCACATTGTTTATTACTACTGTCAATCTTACAACTGAATTAATACCAGGTCACAATTCCTAGTGTCTTAAAGGTTGAGAATTGCTGGCCTAGCACCATACCGTCTCATCCTTCAAATGCTTTGGGGCGAGAAGCTCAGGGTTTTCTGAGTGAGTAGGGATCTGCCATTTATGTGCTCCTCACAGGTTCTTAGGGAAGGATTTTGGATTTGAGAAAGAGCTGAGAAATGGAAAGCTTAAAAATTCTTCACATTAAAAACGTAGGAGGCAGTAATAATACAAAGTCAAATGGGCTAAAAATAGTATGGACTACTCATCAAGTACTGAAAGAATGAGCATATGAAGAGGCAGAGCAGCAGTGGTTGTATAAGGTTAGTAGCATTAATGAATGAATGCTTGAATGAGTGAATGAATGAAAGGAAATAATGTTTGCTCTATGTTACAGACTTGATATACTTCTTTAACTTTGACTATTTAAATAGGCAGATATTATGTGCCCTTCCCAACCCTCAGCTTGAGTTTTAGAGTTAGGGATTGGTATCTCTAAAGTAAGATTGTAATTGACAGAGCTGGGACTTGAACTCAGATCCAGTAATTGTCAAGTAAAAGTCCCCTAGGCTATACTTTGGGCAGAAAGCTTGAACATTCAGGAGAACAGATAAGGCAGTTATGGCCTTCACATAATAAAACTCAGTGATAGGTTCTCATCAGTCAGGTAAGAAAATGCAAACTATTGACGTGGGCCGAGGATGTAGCATAAAAACTCATCTCTGCCTGTTTCCAGCTACTTACCTTTTGCCTAGGACTCTTTCTCTAAACTTTTTTCTTTGCCTCCAAGAGGCTTGTGTTGTCTGTCTGGTCAGAGATATTCTTTCCTTCAACCTTTTCAGGTATCTTTATAAATTCTCTCTCTTCATGACATATTCATAAGGCATGAATAAGAACATGTTTAATTTCCTAACACCATTGCCTTATTCACCTTCTGAAATTAAATGTTTGCCTTACTTGTTTATTGTCTCTTACCTCCAATCTTCTATGACTTCCAATGACCCTGCTAAAGTCCTCTTGTAACAACAGCAGACACATAGTAGGTACACAGAACTCAAACAGTATTGTCAGCTGAATCAAATATTCATTAATTGAATGAACAAATTCATCCTTTCAGGAAAAAATGCAGTGTGTCATTGCAAAGACATTTCCTTCGTCTGAAAGACGGATGATATCTACAGCAGGGCAGGGAGGTGAAAAACAGTGTCGGAGTGAATATTGTCATTTCAAGAAAGCACAAGATTGATCAAGGAACATAAACCCTTAGCCTGTAAGAACAGGGCAGCAAAAAGATGAAGTTGAAACACAGAACTGAAAAGGTTGGAAATGTGTGGTCATATTCTCACTGGTCACGTTAAACTTCGTGACCTGAACATGGTACAGGTAAAAATGAATTCTGGCTAAAGTTAACTGATGGCAGATTGGGCCATGGGGTCACAAGGCAGGCACATTCTTAATGTAAACAACCTTCCACGCCCAGAGCAGCATCCCAAATGTGAGTGTGACTTCAAGGTAATGCCTCAGTTGGACATCAGCAAGTTGGAGCAGACACAAAGTGGTCGGAGTCGCCAGCTGAGCTGAAATCACTACGGAATTCAGAATATGTTGTCTGAGGTTCATTTTGTGAGTTCTCAGCTTCAACAAGTTTTAGGAGACTAATCAGTGCTCACTCTGCTCCCCACTCCAAGGTTAAAGTACCTCAGAGGGATGCTCTCTGGGCCTCGGATGCAGTTTGGAACTTAGTAGTTATTGTTTCGGGTTAGGAGTATAATCTAATGAAGTGTGCAGTAATGTCCTGAGGTGGGCACCTGAGCGTTGATCTGCTTGGCATATGGCAGTGGATCTCAGCTGACCTTGTCATCTATATTGAATTTAACACTCCCAGTGAACGCATTTCAAGCAGCACACCCTCAAATGGATGCCATCTATTTCGATTTTCATTTTTCCTCCTAATAGTTTAATACAGCTGAGTAACTCCAGGGGCCTTGGTAAAATCAGCCGCCCTGTTCCCCACTGTCACTTAACGGAAGGTTCATACATAGCTTGGAATTGACCTTCATACAACACCTCACACTATCCCTACCCCACATCCTAATTCCAGAAGGAATCCACAAACTCAGCAGCAATTCTTCCCCCAGTGATGGTCCCCACAGAGAGCCATGACAGATGTAGGGATTGTGTGAGGTGGAAACTGACAACATCTGTTTCTGTTCATACTCTGAGCTTAATTGACAAGAAATAGATGCTCTGAAGTAACAATGAGCAGTACCTTCTGGATTCTGTATTTTGCAGAGCATAGTAAGTGAAACACATATTAACAGTGACCCCCAACCCATTTGTTTAGAGAAGGTGGTGACAACCAGTGGGTAAGAAAAGACATTTCTGGACTGGAAGGATGCTGGGGAGATGCTGGAGGGATGCTGGATGGTTGCTGGAAGGATATTGGAGGGATGCTGGGGGGATGCTGGAGGGATGCTGGTGGGATGCTGGGGGGATGTTGGAGGGATGCTGGTGGGATGCTGGGGGGATGTTGGAGGGATGCTGGAGGAATGGTGGCTGGTTGCTGGAAGGATGCTGGAGGAATGCTGGAGGGATCCTGGGTGGATTCTGGAGGGATGCCTCACTGATTAAGAGCTTGTGTTGTTCTTCCAGAGAGCTGGGTTCAGTTCCCAGCACCACTATGGTGGCTCACAATTGTCTATAACTCCAGTTCCAAAGGATCTCATATCCTCTGCTGACCTCCACAAGTACCAGATACACACATGGTGCACACATAAACATGTAGGTGAAACAATCATACACAGAAAATAAAAAATACATCAAATTTAGTTTAGAGAAAGAGAAGTGATATTTCTTTCTTTTTTAATTTCATTTTACATTCCAACCAGTTTTCTCCCCACCTCTCCTCCTGTCCACCCCTGCCTCCCTGCAGCCCACTCCTCATCCATTCCTTCCAATGGGTAAGGGCTCCTGTGGGGAATCAACAAAGTCTGGCACATTAAGTTGGGGCAGGACCAAGCACTACCCTACTGCATCAAGGCTGAACATGACATTCCACCATAGGGAATGGGCTCCAACAAGCTAGCTCATGCATCAGGGATAGATCCTTGCCCTACTGCTGGTGCCCTGCAGATAGTCCAAGCTTCACCACTCTCTCCCAAATATGGAGGGCCTAGTTCAGTCCCATGGAGGATATTTCTTTTGTAAAGATATTGACAGGAATTCTAGCCAAACTGTTCTTTTAGTGACCCATCCAGAGTGCGGGGTGAGAGCCTTTTCTTAAACTTCACTGCAGTGAATATTAGATAATTATCTACCTAAATGTCACTACAGAGGCAACAAGAGAGTTCAGGCTTTAGGACAGCTGCTGCACAGCATCTCTGTTGACAATGAGTGCACAGTACAACTCCTGTATCTGTGGGCACACGTGCAATTTTAGTTTCTGAAAATGTGTGTGTGCATTTACATACATGTGCACATGAATGTTTGTGTATGTATGTTTATATATGTGCATGTGTATGTATGTCTAGTGGATAGAGGACAACTTGGGGGGTGCCATCCCGATGAATATGATCTACTTCTTTGAAACACAGTATCTCACTGACCTAAAGCTCATTTATTGACTAGGCTAGCAGGTCAGTAAACATCAGGGATCTTCCTTCCTCTGCCTCCTTAGCGCTGGGTTTGTAACTGTGTGCTTTCACATCTGGTTTTAAACAAACAAACAATAACAAATAAACAATCACAAGTTCTGAGCTATCTCCCATTCCTTAGAGATACATTCTAAGATACTGAGTGGATGGTAAAATCCATATATAGAACCAAGTTCTATATTTATATAATGCTTTTTGTTATACATACACACCTGAGGATACCTTTTTAACTCCTTACATGAAGTCATCTCTTTGGCACACATGATTGACTAGTATTGTTGCTCTTCACATTGAGAATGTTATTAAGATACATAAAAGTTATCTAAGCATAAGAATTATGGTACAGTAAGTCTTAAAACTAAGAGGGACTCCAGTGGCTATCAGGCATGTAGCATATACAACTTAAATGTGCTCGACAAAGGGGTGACTCATGTCCTAGGTGGTATGGAGCAGGAGGACATGGAATTTCATCTTGGTCAGAGTGACACACAATTTAAAACTTAAGGATTATTTATTTCTGGAATTTTACACTGGTTATTTTTTCACTGCTGTTGATTCTGGGTAACTGAAACCATGGACAGTGAAGCCATGCCTAAGAGAAGGACTGTATATGGCATTACTCTAGAAAACAGAATGGGTAACATAGCAAATATGTTATTTGAATTTAAAAATAGATATATTTTAAATCTGATGAATTAATAATAAAAACTGAAAATAAATTTTCCTGATGTAGTCTACGTAATTTTACTTTCTCAGTGAAACAACTTTAAAAGAACACAAAAATTGGAGCAAAAATGTTACTTTAATCATTTATGTGGGAGTGATATACGCCGAGCCCTAGGCTGGGGATTATGGCTAGCTCTCATAAATAAGCATTTTATAGATGAAAAGATTGAAGTTCATGGAGTGTAAGTGACTTTTCCAAGGTCCTACACAATGTCAAAACCAGATTTTGAAACCAAGTTCATTCTGACTGTCAATTCTCTAAGTTCCACCTGCATTCAGACAGTGATGTACAACTCTCTATCAATCTGTGAACTCTCTAAATGGGTATTCCACATCCAGGGTAGGATCTGAAGAACTTCTAAGATGTGACCATTTGAACCAAGGGTTCTTGGAGGACTGTCTCATGGATCTTAAAGAGCCATGAAAATGCAACACATATCCGTTTCATATATACTGTTTGTTAAAACCATTTATGGCTCAAAGTATTGAAGTGCCTTATAAAATGCTGTATAAATGAATGAACAGATAAACACATGGTCCAAATATATAAGATTCTATATACCTTTCTAAGTAGGAAGAACTTGGTTGATCAGATCTGGGTAAGGCATGCAGAAGTCAACAGGAACAGGAGAAAGCAATCAGGAATGTCCCCAGCTCAGAGCCTTCACCTTAGCTGTCTGAATTGCTTGGTGAATTCTGTCCAGGAATCTTTGCGTACTTGGCTCCAATTTTGCCTTTAGATATTATTATCTTCAATGCCATCTCCTCAGAGATGTTGTCTTTGTACCCACCTAGGGTTGATCTCAATTCTAGTCACCATTCTTAATGCTGACTTTGATAGACCTTACATCACCAGGCATGCCTTCATTACTCATTTGTGTGTGTTTCATTTTTGTACATGGTTTGCTCCCCACATTTGGAACATCACTTAGTATCCTACTTATTTCCAGTACTGTATCCCTATACCCAGGTACTCAGCAAACAATTATTTCATGAATGAATGAAGGAAACCAAGAAAAATTGGCTCATGACAGAATTCCAGAGGCCACAGTGCATAGAAAGGGCTCAGATCTAAAGAGCCAGAGAATAACTAGCACAGAACTGATGCCATGGAACCTTATGTATTTGTCTCTCTGTTGTACCCCATGGATTTTGACTTAGTCACTAGCACTCTCCCCATAATGCCTGCTTGGGCTGGATGATACTCATTTTCAGTCTCTGATTGTTCTTGGATAAGTGCACACACATAGATAACAAATCCTATTCTTCTTTTCCCCCAGTTCCAAGAGGGTAAGATGGACAATGCATCTTTGGTTGGTGGGAAACAGAATTTTGTCTTAGGATATACAGTGCATTATCTGTGCTTCTTGCATCCACAAATGTCAAGAAGTATTTGTGCCAAGATCTATCCATCAAAGACCACCATCTTCTCTCTAGCTATTGTTACAAGGTTGAGTACCTTTGTTCTGTTTGGCTGTCCATCATCACCATCTTTGTGCTATAGAGGAAGGAACAGAGGGCTAGGAAGCAGAAGATTCCCACTCTCTGTCACAGAGCTGGGAATTGACACTGGGACAGTTTGAATGCATGTTAGCCTGACCTCAGGAAGCATACTTCTTTATCTTAGTATGTGGTGGCCAAAGGTGACCTTTGTGTATCAGCACTGGTTACAATAAAGTCTGAGAATGGTCGCCCACTTGTTTTAATCTGTGTCCTTCCAAAAATTCAACCGTATGGTGTTTTACGCTATTTTTTTTAACTACACTTAAAGTCCTTAACAGCAAAGAGTTTTCTACCTGAACAACAAAGCCACTGCTCTGTAAAATGGGAGGTTTAAATGGTTTACACTCCAACTGTGAATAGTTAAAGGGCAGTTTGGAAGCCTTCTGCAGGTATGATCATCCTCAGATTAATCTCATGTCAGGGGCTGCCATTTCCTGGAATGAAGTCGCTCACATCATTTCTCCATTCATGTTCTTCACCCAGATGGATAACTGCATCTTCTACTTCTGCCACCACACTGCCTACCTCACCGCAGGATTCAATAAAGAGTCTGGCCAGACACAGGCAGGTCAGGCTGTCTCATATCCATGCAGGAAATGCCACTGCTGATCATGAGTTGGACGTTTCCTGAGAAAGGCTGCAGGTGCAGGGGAAAGTTGATCATTTTCTAGCAGGCACTGTCTCTTTTGCAAGAAAGAAAGTTCATCTGTCTAAATCCAGACGGCTTTTGCAGTAATTTTTCTGGAACCTTACCTGTTGGAAACAAGTAGAAAGATGCCAACAGCATATCACTCACACAAAATGAATTGGTAATGATAAATGCCATAGATGGAACCATCATATCTGTCATTCATCAACTGATTATTAACCAATACGCCATCCTTCCCACCACCTCACTTAGTAATCATACTGACAACTCCAAAGTAGGTTTTCATTGCTTCAATGTCTCTGAAATATTAAAGATTTTATCTGAGGACACAATTAGAAGGTAGGTGGCAGATAACCACTTGAACCCAAATATGCTACAGAAGTAACTCCTAAATTATATACTTCTTTGGTAACATACACAGCACCTGTGACATATGTTTTAAAAATTAGCTTTTCTGTTTTTTAATTTTTGATTAGTGTAAAATTATCTAATATATTTATATGGTACAGTGTGATATTTCCATACACATGTGAGGCATGAGCTGATCAACACTACCAGATTAGCATGTCAAATTCTTATAATTTCCATGTGTTTAATAGCTTCAAGCTCCTCTATTCTAGTTCTTCATGAAACGTGTGGTGGGGTATTGTGAACTGAAGTCTGCTCACTCTGCTATAAACACTAGCACCAATGAGCTATCTGTGTTTTGTTTCCCATTACTAAACCTGTTCAATCTGCCCTTGGCAACCTCTAGTAATCCTTTCTCTACCTTTAGTTTATAATCCCACATGCACAGAGAAAAATCCTTCATTTTATCTTTCAGTATCTGGCTTATTTCAGTTCACACAGTGTCATGTATTTCCATCCATTTTGCAGCAAATGACATGGTTTTATTCTTTTTATAGCTGAGGATTTTGTCATTGTGCTTTTGTGTGAGCACACTTGTATGCACGTGTGTGTTTCTCTCTCTCTCTCTCTCTCTCTCTCTCTCTCTCTCTCTCTCTCTCTCTCTCACACACACACACACACACACACACACACACCCCACATTTTTAAAAGGCACAATCTGTTCTTCAAGTAAGAAAGTACACCTCTCTAAGCCCAAGCTGCTTTTGTAGTTCTTATTTGGGGTCCTTCTTTATCATCCATCCATGGCCATGGGGATTGTCTTTATACCATGGCAACTGTCAGTAGTGTTGTAATAAATAGTGCAGGTGTCTTTTTGATTTGATGGTTTAACTTATTTTAGATATCTACCCAGAAGCAGGGTAGCTGGATCACATGGTAGGCCAAATTCTAGCTTTCTGATCAACGTCTATACTGCTCTCCTCAATAACTGTATTTGTTCCCGTGGTCACGATGTCTCTCCATGGCCTGCTAGCATTTTTCATTTTTGTCTTTTCGATGATACCACTCTAACTTCAGAGCAATGACACCTCATTGTGCTACTGATTTGGATCCCCCCCAAGAATACTATCATGGTTGTCCATTATTAAATTGTTTTTGTTGTTGATGATGGTGGTGAGTTTGAGTTCTTTATGTACTGTGAGTATTGATCCTGTATGAAATAACAAATTATAAATGTTGTCCTGAATTACTTAAGCTTTCTTCAGGCTCTTCTGGATGTTTGAATGTCCCCTTTGCTGTTGGGCAACGGCTTCTCATTTGTGAGTTTTATTTCTCCAGTGGTTTGGATTATTATTAAGACACACCATTACCTGGAATAACAACTTGAAGACTTTCCAGTTTCAAAGCTTGACTTTGATTTTCATTTCAACTTGGCTTACTGTGAAGAGAGAAATAGGAGTTGTAATCTTTTGCCAGTCCTTGAGCATGGGAGGTCTTTCCACGCCCTAGTGTCTTCAGGCATTCCTCAATGCAGCAAAGTTTTTATTGGCCCTTTACCTCCCTGGTCATTTACTCACCCCTAGGTGTTCCTTTTTTGAAGCTATTGTGAATGGGATTTGTTTCTTCGATTTATTTCTTGGCAGGTTCTTTATTGCTATATAGAAAGGCTACTGATTTTGTATATTGATTGGGTAGACTGCTGCTTTGCTCAAGCCGCTGATCATGTTTGAAAGTTTTCTAGTAGAGTCTTTAGGATCTTTTAATATAGGATTTTATCAGATTCCATTTATGTAAACACACACACATATATTCTTTTATTTCTTTTATTATGTAATTTTTCTGTTACTTCGAGCACTGTATTGGGCAAGAGTGGAGAAAGTGGGCATCTTTGTCTTGTTTCAGATTTTATAGGAAAAGCTCTCAATTCCCCTCCATCTAGCAGAATGTTGGCTATAGGTTATGTCACATATAGCCTTTATTATATTAAAGAATGTTCCTTCTAGCCCAATTTTCACAAGGTGTTTTTAACATGATGAGACTCTAAAATCTGTTGAAGGCCTTTAATGTATTAATTGAGGTAATAATGTGATTTCTGTTCTTAAGTCTGCTTGTCTGCTATATTACAGTAGGTGATCTGTATCGATGAACTTTTCATCCTGGATTAAAAGTAACTTGATCATTGTGTATGATAGTAATATTCCTGACTTCGGTTTGCTAGATTTTTTTTTTTGAGACTTTCCTAGCGTCTACACTCATCAGGAAAACTGACCTGTGTTTTTCTGTGTTGTGTGCTCATCCAGTTTCCCTGTTAGGATAATTTTGGTTTGGAGACGAGTTAGATAGTGTTCCTTCTCTATTTTATAGAACAGTTTGAGAAACATTGGGGATTAGCTCTCTTTTAATGATACGGCATAATTCAATTGTAAATTTTATGGCCTTTCTATTTTGAAAATATTTTATTACTACTTCAGTTGTGTTAATTATTATGTATCTGATGAAGTTGTTTATATCTTCTTCATATCAGTTTATTATGTTACATTTATTTATGAATTTACACATTTATCTTAGATTTTTTATTTTTTGGAAAAACCAGTTTAGTGCAAATGGCTATATTAGCTAAAGTGATCTATAAATTCAACTTAATACCTATAAAAATCCCAATGATATTCTTCATAGAACTAGAAAAAAATTCTAAAATTCATATGAAAACATAAAAGACCCCCAAATACCCAGTATGATCCTTTTAAGAAAGAGCAATTCTGGAAGTATTACAATCTCTAGCTTAAATTATATTACAGAGTCATAGTAAGAAAAACAGCATGGTAC
The DNA here is from genome assembly GCF_000317375.1 of Microtus ochrogaster. Lineage (NCBI taxonomy): Eukaryota > Metazoa > Chordata > Mammalia > Rodentia > Cricetidae > Microtus > Microtus ochrogaster. Next base: position 10,925,645 of record NW_004949099.1, on the reverse strand, counting down.
TGGCACAAAGGTAGACAAATGAGAATCATCTAGAAATTAGCCTACACTACTACAATCATTCAATTTTTGGCAAAGATGTCAAAAACATATGAGAGAGAAAAAGAAGTCTTTTAAAGAAATGGTGTTTAAAAAATATTTTCACTCCAGGCAGTGGTGGCGCATGCCTTCCACCACTCAGGGGGCAGAGGCAGGTGGATCTCTGTGAGTTCGAGGCCAGCCTGGTCTACAAGAGCTAGTTCCAGGACAGGCTCCAAAGCTACAGAGAAACCCTGTCTCAAACAAAATAAACAAACAAAAGAAAAATCACATGTAAGAGCATAAAACTAAATCCATATCTTCTACCTTGCAAAAAAAAATTGACTCAAGGAATTTAGCATAAGACCTGAAAATTTGAAATAGTTAACTTTAGAAGAAAATAGGTAAAACATTTCTGAGTATAGGCAGAGGCAAAGATTGAAAACACTGCCATGTTCACAGGCATCAGCCATGTTACCTTAAACATTACTGTTTATTTTTTAATCTAAAGTTTCTGGATGGAAATGTAAGACAGGGGGATGTTCAGCTCTTGGATAACAGAACATTTCTCATCCAAAGCAGATCAACTAGTTAATAGGTCAAAGATGTACTTTTATTTGTGAAAATAAATCATGTGTGTTTCTTGCTTGCCTTGGAAAAGAAGATATATCTGACGAAAAGTGCTTTTCTTTCTTTCTTTCTTTCTTTCTTTCTTTCTTTCTTTCTTTCTTTCTTCCTTCCTTCCTTCCTTCCTTCCTTCCTTCCTTCCTTCCTTCCTTTCTTTCCTTCTTTCTTTCTCTCTTTCTTTCCTTTTAAAGCAGAGCACAAAAGACAGAAGGAACAGCAGGCAAAAATATGAATTTAGCATTCCTTACTTTAAAAACAGAAATTTGTATACCTGATATATGAGTTATACAATTTGTTTATGCAGATCTGACAAAATACAAAGAATTAGAGACCCAGGGGGGCAAAGAGAGTGGGAGGGTTTTAGAGAAATTTGTCTAACTTGAGAAATGCAGTTGTAGCTTGGGCTTGCCGAGTGGGGCTTGAAGCAGCAGGCAGAGGGAAGTGCACTCTCTTGGACATATTATATATGTGAAGAGAAGAGAAAGTTGGGGTATGGTAATATTAAAATGTTTTTATTGCTTCTGCTGAATTTGCTTATGGAGTTAGGGCCAGGATGGATCTTCAACTTTGAAACAAGACTACATATCTGGCTGCTACATGTTGCTTCTTGGATTGCTAGTGAGTATCTAAGAATCCATAAAAGACCAAATCCCAACCCTTTCCTCCCCTTGAGTCAATTTGATCCGTTTTCACAACTAAGTCTTACAGTCATTTTACTATAAATTTTCTCCCATACTCATAGCCATATAATATAAAATATTGTTAAAATGCCCAAGTAGAATCTGACCATTTCTAATCATCTTCATTAATAACCTTGTTATTCAAATCATCCTCCCTTCATGCATGTAACATTGCAATGGTTTCCAGATGTCTTCCGTATTTCTGCCCTAGCTCATGAGCCAGAGTAAGATGTTTAACATATACATTAGGAAATGTCTCAACATGGATCATAATTCTCCAGTTGTCTCCATCCCATGCAAAGTGAGATGCTTGCTATTATCTGTCAAAATAGTCATGTGGGATTTTTTCAAACTGAAAAGCTTCAATACAGTAAAGAAAATGGTTTAGAGGAAAGACAGAGATTGTCAGGACTGGGAGAATATATTTACAAGTCGACATTTGATAAGGAATTACTATCCCAAAATATAATGAATACAAATAGTGCAACAGTAAGTAAACAAATAGCCTGTTTAAGAATTGATAAAAGACCTGAGTAGACACATCAAAAGAAGTAATACAAATGGCTAACGGGGATGCGAAAAACATGCTCTGCATCGCTCATCTACAGGCAAATGCAAATTCATACTATAAAGGGCTCTCACTTCATACCTGGGAGAATGGCTATTATCGAAAAGATGGAAGAGAGTATTATCAAGGATGTGATGGGAGTGCAGATTGGCTCGGTCACTATGGGAAACACTATGCGGGTGCCTAAAAATTAAATCAGAACCACCCTTTGATCTAGCAGGTCTACCACTCAGCATTTATCCAAGGGAAATGAGATCAATGTCTCAAAGATACAACATCCCCCACATTCATTGCAGCGTTATTCACAATAGCCATGATGTGGAGTCATTCTAAGTGTCTATCAGCATATAAACCAATAACGAAAATGTATTATGTACCTAATGGAATAGTATTCTGTCTTCCAAAGGAATGAATGCCTGCCATTAAAATGTTTTTGGTTTCAATTGATGCATAGTAATTATACATATTTATGAGGTACTGTGAAATTTCAATAAATACATATAACATATAATGATCGGATTAGGGTAATCAGCATGTCTATCACCCCAGACATCTGCCATTTCTTTGTGCTGGAAACATTTAAAATCCTCTCTACTAACCAGGAAATCCTCTCATTTATGGCAGCATGGATAGACTCGAAGGGTATTATGGTAAATGAAATAAGCTAGACACAGTAAAAGTAATCCTGTATGGCATGCCTTGTGAAATATACAAAAGTGTTAGGCATAGAAGCAGAATAAAATGTTGGGGACCAAAGGTATGGAGAATGGCGGAACTAAGGGGGTAAAGGATACAGACTTTAAGCTGGATAAAAAGAGCAAGTGTGTACCACAGTGAAAACAGTAACAACATCCTGGCAACTAGAAAATTGCTGACAGGGAAGATTATCATCATCATTTTTATTGTATATTTTATGTCACTTATGATGGGCTTTCACTACGACATCCAGATTGGATCTGAAGTCCTGAACTCAAGCAGACTCTTTCTTCCAGCCTCCCAGTTGGTGGGATTGCAAGAATATGTCAAGTTTGTGAGGAACGCTAGATACTTTGACCTCATGAAAAGACAATATTCTGTGCTTGCCCAAACTACCATGTACCATGACTGGCACAGTAAAGGCTTATATTCTTGTGGAACCACTGTCACACATTGCTGGCCAAAATGGCACTGTATGCCCTGTGGGTGCCCCATAACCTGGTTAGGGTGACACACAATTATTTAATTGGCATGTAAAAATTGTATATGTGTTTATGATATACAATGTAATGTTTTAGTATATTTGTGCAAGGCAAAACAGCTGAAGAGAGCTATTTATCATATTCACTGTCTCACATACTTACCTGCTCTTATGGTGAGAATATTTAGTGCCTACTCTTAAATGTGACGTATCCCTGTAATTCCACCAACTGGGGGGTTGAAGGCTGAAGGAAAGGGATTGCTTAAGCTCAGGACTTCAAATCCAGCCTGCATGCCACAGTGACTCAGTCTACACTCTTCAGAATATATACCCAAGATCATGTGACCCATGACTTGTCAGACATGACTCTGGGTGTGGTTGTAAGGGCAGTTTCTAATACTTTAATATAAACAGATATTTAAGCAGCTAGACTGAGCAAACCAGATTGTCTTTAAATGTAGGTGAACTTTATTCATTGTCAAATCCCTGAGTAGACCACAAAGGCTTACCCATCAAAGGAAGAGCACATTCTTTCCATCTGATTGTCTTTGGGGTAGCCAATTAGCTTTTCCTACTTACCCCAGGGCCTGAATTAAAATTGAGAGCTTGGGGGGTGGGGGCGGGTTGGGGGTAAGGGGAGATGGGGAGAGAGAAGGGAGAAGGGGAGGATTGGGGAGAGCTTGGGGGAATGGGACGGTTGGGATGGAGGAAGAGTGGATATGGGAGCAGGGAAGTATATATTTTAATTAAGGGAGCCATTTTAGGGTTGGCAAGAGACTGGACTCTAGAGGGGTTCCCAGGTGTCCAAGGAGATGACCCCAGCTTGTTCTTTGAGCAGCTGAGAAGAGACCACTTGAAATGGCCCTATCCTATAGTCACACTGATGTATATCTTGCATATCACCATAGAACCTTCATCTGGCGATGGATGGAGATAGAGACAGAGACCCACACTGGAGCATTGGACTGAGCTTCGAAGGTCCAAATGAGGAACAGAAGGAGAGAGAACATGAGCAAGGAAGTCAGGACCGCAAGGGGTGTGTCCACTCACTGTAACGGTGGGGCTGATCTATTGGGAACTCACCAAGGCCAGCTGGACTGGGACTGATGAAGCATGTGGTCAAACCAGACTCTCTGAGCGTGGCTGACAATGAGGGCTGACTGAGAAGCCAAGGACAATGGCACTGGTTTTTGATTCTACTCCATGTACTGGCTTTGTGGGAACCTAGTCTGTTTGGATGCTCACCTTCCTAGACCTGGATGGAGGGGGGAGGACCTTGGACTTCCCACAGGGCAGGGAACCCTGACTGCTCTTTGGACTGGAGAGGGAGGAGAAGGGGGAAGTGGAGGAGGGGGAGGGAAGTGGGAGGAGTGGAGAAGGTGGAAATTTGTAATAATAAATAAATAAATAAATAAATAAATAAATAAATAAACAAACTTCAGACTTCCTTGACCTTTGAATCTACCAACTTTTAGACTTGACTAATGTTCCATCAGCATTCCTGATTCTCAGATCGTGGTCCCTACACCATTTGGTCCTTAAATGGGCTCTCCTGTTCTCCAGGCTGTTGTATGTATGTTTATACTTGGCTTTGTTATGTCTCCACACACACACACACACACACACACACACACACACACACACACACACACACACATTTGGATCTGTTTCTCTAGATAACTGTAAGTAAAGATAGATTGAGTCTGAAATATGTCTCACAGGCCCACATAAGTGTGCATTAACACATTGAGTTCAACATTACCAAACCAGAAACACGATAGACATATATTCAGCTTCTCCCACAAGAACAGAGAGAGGCTGTTTGCTTGAGAAGTTCCAAACTTTTCTTCTAATCTCTTTTGATGTGTCTCTCAATCTCCTAAACATGTTGAATCATTGCTCCCTCCCACGACGCCTCGACTTTTGTCGAAATCACATTTGTTCCTCCTGTTCTTATTATCTTCTGAACCCTCTCTATTTGTCCAGACTACCTCAGCTCTTATCCTCTAACTCCGCTTAGCAAACAAGAGTGGAGAGAATAAACAAGACGGATAAGCCTCACACCGACGCTGTAGACAGAAACAAGCCTACCTGAGGAACAGACACTTAACACCATGCCATTGTTAGAGAGCTTTGGAGAGCAGGCTGGGAAATTTTCACTCTCTTTAATTGAAGTTCTTATTTATGGCTTTGCATGTTTTTGGATGAATGAAAGGATTGTGGGGATTTGTGACCATTCTCTGAGGCCCTCCATTACATTTTTATTTAACTCTGTGTGCAATGAGAATCAATGCATTTTATACACATCTTTTATATCTAAGTTGTTATTTCTAACAGATGATGCAAGGCTGCCGACGCCTGTTTCTAACACAAAAGTCAGTGCCATGTTTACGTGCAACCTGTGCAAATCCCTCCGTATAATTTACATCACTTAAAATACCTTATGCAATGTAAATGCTGCCTAAATAATTGTCACACTTTTAAGGAAATAAAAAAAAATTGTCTGTGTTTGACGAAGACATAATATTTTAAGCATTGTCAGCTCATAGCTAACATGTTTGCATGTTCCTCAGACACAGTACAATTCAATACTCGGACTGACTCAAATAAGCTGCTGGTTTCTTTAGAACCCAAAGAGGATGACAAACTCAATTCCATATAGCAAATCCTGTGGGTGTTCCAGTCATTACTTCTTCAGAAGGTCCTGGCATCAGTGTCTGCCCGAGGCCACCCTTGGTGGCTGGAAGTTCTATTCTACTGGAGCAGCTGTCTACTGATGACTGGCAGGATGATTTCATACTCCCCCACTGGGTTGAATGCACCATTTCCCAGAGTTCCCCAGCAGGGTGAAGATCCATCCCTCTCTAGAGTACCTTGATCGTAACCCACACTTTCCTGGGGGTTTTCCTCTCTCCTCCCTTTTCTACTTCTTAGGTAACCATTGACACTCAAACTTTTGTCTGGGTCTTCTTAGAGGAGATTCGTTCTGGTAGAAAATGTTGAAATCAAACAAATCAGACCAATTCTCCATCTTTACAAGACTCACTATAGTTCCGTCTCTCCATCCTCCCACCCCTTTCCTTCCCCTCCTCTCTGTTTTGCAGAATTTGGATAGTTTCCTGAAATACCCCACAAAAGGTCTCCATGATATGAGAACACTTGCTGCTGATCCTTTGCTGAATTTGAAGCAGGAAAGAGTAGAGATGCCAGGAAAGCTTAGCCACTGGGGCCGCCCCTCCGCCTAAACTAAACACGTATCCCACTCTCAACACTGTACTGAGAGAGTTGGGCCACACTGACACTGAGATGCACAACATAATAACACAAACAAAGTCATCTGTGTTTCCTTTAGCAAACTTTAGTAACTCTCCTTTTATAGTCAAACACCTGCTGAAATATATCCTGAAAATAGAGGCAGTCAGCCAATTCATTCTGGACTGGTTTTAGTTGTATATGTAGTTAAGCAAACTGTGTCTTCTGAGTGGTTTTAGGCGGGTTCTCTGTGTAACATAGTAAAGCCTGTGCATTCATTATTGGAGGCATGTGTATCATTAAAATCAGCTGTACCACGAGTCAGGACATGTGCAGAAGACAAAGACGTCATATCAAAGACTGTCATTCAAAACACAAAGTCTCCCTCACTCCACCTCTAGCAACCAACTTCTGGATCCAGAAAAGATAGCTCTAGGCTGTAACCCGGGTCTCTTGTGTAAGTCATGCTAACAGCCTACTGTTTTCTTGCAGCGTCCCTGGCCTGTATGTTTGCTTTGCTTCTGATTAAAATCCCTTGCTCTTCTGACATTGGAATGTGCTTCTTCAATTCTGTCAACAAGAGGTCAAGAACCTGTAATAACTGGTACGGACAGGGACGACTGATAACAAATTCATATATACGTGCTTAAAAAAATGATAGTTTATTCTGTGGTGGTAACATGACCTATTTCTGTTTTTTGGTTAGGCATTTTGTAAGATGAATGTTTACTATGCTGGCTAGGGTAGGAGCTGTCTTTAGGCAGGTGAAGCCATGATGAACTTGACTTTTCATTTTTTTATCTTATATTTTATTTATTCATTGACTTTTATTATTTAATTGAAATTTTACATACCAATCCCACCCACCCTATCTAAACACTCCTCAGAGAGGTTAAGGCTTCCCATGGGTAGTCAGCAAAGTCTAGCACATTGCTTTGAGGAAGGACCAAGGCCCTCCTCACTTTATCTAGTCTGAGCAAAGTATCTTCCAAAGAAAACGGGCTTTCAAAACACGGTTCAAGCAGCAGGGATAAATCCTGGCTGCACTGCCAGTGACCCTACTGTCTCAGTCACACAACTGTCACATACATTCAAAGGACCTGGTTTGGTTCTATGCTGGTTCCCCTGCTGTCAGTCCAGAGTCAGTGAGCTCCCATTAGATCAGGTGAATTCACTGGGTATCCCCATCATTATTTTGATCCCTTTGTTCTTATTATTGCTCCTTTCTCTCTTCAACTGGATCTCAGCCCAGTGCTTAGCTGTGGATCTCTGTATCTGCTTCCATCAGTTGCTGGATGAAGGTTCTGTGATGACAATTAATGTAGTCAACAAGCTGATTGCAGGGGAAAGCCAGTTCATACACCTTCTTCATTATTGCTTATGGTCTCAACTAGAGTCATCCTTTGGATTTCTGGGAATTTCCCTATTTCTAGGTTATCTTGCTAGCCCCATAATGGTTCCCTCTATCAAGATACCTCTTTCCTTGCTCTCCCTCTCTGTCCCTCCCGCATCTTGAACATCCTATTCCCTCATGTCCTCCTTTATGGCTCTCCTTTTCCCCTCATCCTCTCTTTCTCCCTCCCTTTTCCCCCCACCCCCATGCTCCCAGTTTTCTCAGGAGATCTTGTCTATTACCCATTCCCAGGGGCATCCATGTATGTTTCTGTTAGGGTTCTCCTTGTTACCTTGCTTCTCTGGGGACAGGGGATATAAGTTGGTTATCCTTTGCTTTGCATCTAATATCCGCTTAAGAGTGTGTATATACTATGTTCGTCTTTCTGAGTCTGGGTTACCTTAGTCAGGATGTTTTTTCTAGTTCCATGCATTTGCATTCAAATTTCAATATGTAATTTTTTTACCACTGAATAATACTCCATTGTATAAATGTCCCACACTTTCTTTCGCAATTCCTCAGTTGAGGGGCATCTAAGTTGTTTCAAGATTCTGGCTATTACAAATAATGCTCCTCTAAACATAGTTAAGCAAATGTCCTAGTAGTATGATTGAACATCCTTTGGGTATATTCCCAAGAGTTGTACTGCTGTATCTTGAAGTAGATTGATTCCCAGTTTTCTGAGAAACCACCATACTGATGTCCAAAGTGGCTATACACGTTTGCACACCCACTAGCAATGGAGGAATGTTCCCCTTACTCCGCAACCTATCCAGCACTAGCTATCACTGGTGTTTTTTATCTTAACCATCTGACAGGTGTAAGCAATACCACTCTTGGTAATATACCCCAAAGATGCTCAATCATACTACAAAAGCATTGTTCAACTATCTTCATAGCAGCATTATTTGTAATAGTCAGAATCTGGAAAAAAAAAAACTAGATGCCCCTCAACTGAAGAATGGATAAAGAAAGTGTGGCACATTTACACATTAGAGTACTACTCAGTGGGGGAAAAAACCCCAATGACATCTTGAATTTTGCGTGAAAATGGATGGAATTAGAAAATACTATCCTGAGTGAGGTAACCCAGACACAAAAAAATGAATATGGTATATACTCACTCATAAGTGGATGAACACTAGCTATAAATGAAGGACATTGAGTCTATAGTTCATGATCTTAGAGAAGCTAAGTAATAAGGTGAACCCAAAGAAAAACATATATAGACCCACTTGGAAATTGGAAACAGACAAGATTGCCTGATAAATTGGGAGCATTGGGGCAGGGGCTAAAAGGAAGGGGAGATGGGGAAGAAGAGGAAAGAATGACAGGCTTGAGGAGAACTTGAGGGAATGAGATAGTAGAGATGGAGAAAGGACAGAGAAGAGAGCAAGGAAAGGGATATCTTGAATGAGGGAGCCATTATAGGGTTAGCAGAAACCTGGCTCCAGAGAAATTCCCAGGAATCTACAAAGATGACCCAGGTAAGACCCTAAGCAATAGAGGAGAGGGGGGCTGATCTTGACTTGCCCTGTAATCAGACTGATGATTTCTTAAATATCACCATAGAACCTTTATCCAGCAACTGATGGAAACAGAGGTAGAGACTCACATCAGAGCACTGGACTAAGCTCCAAAATCCAGTTGAAGAGTGGGAGGAACAAGAATATGAGCAAAGGGTCAAGACTATGATGGGTTCACCCACTGAAACAGTTTACCTAAGCTAATAGGAGCTCATCAACTCTAGCCAGACTGGGAAGGAACAAGCATATGACCAAACTAATACCTCTGAGTGTGGTTGACAGTTGCATGGCTGGGGCAGACTGTATGGCCACTGGCTGTGGCACCAGGATTTATCCCTATTGCACATACTGGCTCTTTGGGATTCTATTCTCTTTGGATGTATACCTTGCTCAGCCTAGATACAGTAGGGAGGGCCTTGGACTTTCCACAAAGCAAAATGCCTTACCCTCTCTGAGGATTAGATTGGGATGGGGTGGGAGGGCATGTGGAGGGAATGGGAGGAGGCGCGGGTGGGAATTTGGATTGTTTTTGTTTTTTTTTTTTTAAAAAAATCGAATAAATCAAAAAATAAATGCTATCTCAAGAGTCTTTTTAAATTGCATTTCTCTCATGACTAAGAATGTTGAGCCGTTCCCTAAGTGTCTTTCAGTCATTTGAGATTCTTCTGTTGAGAATTTTCTGTTTAGATATGTACCTCATTTTTAAATTGGATTATTTGGTATTTTGATGTCTAGTTTCTTGGGTTCTTTATATATTTTAGATATCAGTCCTCTGTCCAATGTGAAGTTGGTAAAGATTTTTTCCTATTAAGTAGGTTGCCATTTTGTCTTATTTACTATGTCTGTTGCCTTGCAGAAGTTTCTCGGTTTCAGAAGGTCCTACTTATTTATTGTTTCTCTTAGTGTCTGTGCTATTGGTGTTATGTTTAGGAAGTGGTCTCGTGTGCCCGTGTGTTCAAAGCTACTTCCCACTTTCTCTTCTATGAGGTTAATTGTAGCTGGATTTATGTTGAGGTCTTTGATCCATTTGGACTTGAGTTTTGTGCATGGAGATAGATATGAATCTATTTGCATTCTTCTACATGTTGACATTCAGTTATGCCAGCACCATTTGTTGAAAATGCTTTCTTTTTTCTATTGTATAATTTTAGTTTCTTTGTCAAAAATCCGGTGTTCATAGGTATGTGGATTAATATGGTCTTTTTTCTATTCCATTGGTCTGTCTGTCTGTTTTTATACCAATACCAAACTGTTTTAATTGCTGTAGCTCCATAATAGAACTTGATATCAGGGATGGTGATGCCTCCAGAAGTTCCTTTGTTGTACAGGATTATTTGGGCTCTACTGGGTTTTCTTGATTTTCTGCATGAAGTTCAGTATTGTTCTTTTGAATCTGTGAAGAATTGTGTTGGGATTTTGATGGTGATTGTATTGATTGAATTGATTATTTTGGGTAGGACTGTCATTTTTACTATGTTGATCCTACCTGTCCAAGATCATGGGAGATCTTTCATTTTCTGATATCTTTCTCAATTTCTTTCTTCAAAAACTTAAAATTCTTGTTGTATAAGACTTTCACTTCTTTGGATACAGTTACCTCAAGATATTTTATATTATTTGTGGACTATTATAGGTAGTGCTGTTTCTCTGCTTTCTTTCTCAGCCTCTTCATCACTTGTATACAGGAGGGCTATTGATTTTTTTTTGAGATTATTTTTTATCCTGCCATATTACCGAAGGTGTTTATCAGCAATAGGAGTTCCCTTGTAAATTTTTTGGAATCACTTATGTATACTACCACATCATCTGCAAACAGTGAAAGTTTCCCTTCTTCCTTTCTAATTTGTACATACTTGATCTCCTTTGTTGTCTTATTGCTCTAGCTGGAACTTTGAGCACTATATTAAATAGATATTCAAAGAGTGGACAATTGTCTTGTTCCTCATTTTAGTGGAATCACTTTGAGTTTTTCTCCATTTAATTTGATGTTGGCTGTCTGTTTGTTGTATATTGCTTTTATTATATTAAGATCTGTTCCTTATATTTATGATCTCTCCAAGACCTTTAATCTATGAAGGGGTGTTGGATTTTGTCTAATGCCTTTTCAGGATCTAATGAGATGATTAGTTTTTTTTTTCTTTCAGTTTATTTATATGGTGAATTACATTGATAGATTTTTATATATTGCACCTTCCATGTATTTCTGAAATGAAGCCTACTTGATCATGATGGATGATTTTTTGATGTATCCTTGGATTCGGTTTGCCAGTATTTTATTGAGTACTTTTGCATTAATGTTCATGACAGAGATTACTTTGCAATTCTCTTTTTGGTTGAGTCTGTGTGGCTTGAGTATCAGGGTGACTGTAGCCTTGTAGAAAGAGTTCAGCCATATTCCTTCTGTTTCTGTTGTGTGGAACAATTTGAGCAGTATAGGTATTATTTCTTCTTTGAAGATCTGTTAGAATTCTGCACTGAAACCATTGGGTCCTGGGCCTCTTTTGGTAGGGAGATTTTTGATGGCTGGCTTTATTTTCTCAGAGGTTATAGTTCAATTTAAATTGATCATCTGGTCTTGACTTAATTTTGTTATATTGTATCTATCCAAAAAATGTCCATTTCTTTTAGATGTTTCAATTTTTTGGAGTGCAGGTTTTCAAAGTATGACCTAGGGATTCACTGAATTTCTTCAGTGTCTGTTGTTATGTCCCCTTTTTCATTTCTGTTTTTGTTAATCTGGATATTCTCTCTCTGCATTTTTATTAACTTGGATAAGGGTTTTTTATCTTGTTGATTTTCTCAAAGAACCAGCTTTTTGTTTCATTGACTCTCCATATTTTTGTCACTATTTTATTGATTTCACCCCTCAATTTGATTATTTTCTGTTGTCTACTCCTTCTGGGTGAGTTTACTACCTTTTGTTCTAGAGCTTTCAGGTGTGCTGTTAAGTCATTAGTGTGCAATTTCTCCATTTTTTTTTGTAAGCTCTTAATGCTGTGAACTTTCCTCTTAGCACTGCTTTCATAGTGTCCTGTATGTTTGGGTATGTTGTTTATTCATTTTCATTGAGTTCTAGAAAGTCTTTAATTTCTTTATTTCTTCCTTAACCCAGGGGCAATTCATTTGAACACTGTTCAATTTCTATGAGTTTATAGGCTTTCTGCAATTAGTGTTGCTGTTAATTTTTTAACTTTAAGTCATGGTGATCTGATAAGACACAGAGAGCTAATTTCAATTTTTTTAAAAAAAATATCTGTTGAGGTTTGCTGTTTTACTGAGTATTTGGTCAGTTTTAGAGAAGGTTCCATGAGATGCTGAGAACAAGGTATATTCTTTTGTATTTGGGTGAAATGAAATAGTCTATAGATAATTGCTATGTCTAGTTGACTCATAGCCTCTGTTAGTTCTCTTATTTCTCTCTTAAGTTTCTGTCTGGCTAACCTGTCCATTGGTGAGAGAGGGGTATTGAAGTCTCCCACTATTAGTGAGTGGGGTTTGATGTGTGATTTAAGCTTTGGTAATGTTTCTTTTACAAATATGAGTGCCCTTGCATTTGGGGCATAACTGTTCAGAATTGAGACTTCATCTTGATAGATTTTCCCTGTTATGAATATGAAATGTCCTTCTCCATCTCTTTTGATTAACTTTAGTTTGAAGTCTATTTTTTTGGATATTAGCATAGCTACACTTGCTTGTTTCTTAGGTCCATTTTATTAGAAAATCTTTTGCCAACTCTGAGATAATGTCTGTCTTTGATGTTGAGGTGCACATCTTGTATGCAACAGCAGGATGGATCTTGCTTTTGTACCCATTCTCTTAGCGGTATCTTTTAATAGGAGAATTGAGTCCATTGATAATAAGAGACATTAATGACTATGATTGTTAATTCCTGCTATATTTGGTTGGATAAAGATGTGTAGTGACTCTGGAATTCTTTCTACTTTCTGACACAGGGATTAAGAGAAATCTCTTGTGCTGTAAAACGACCACACAACTCTTCCTTTACTACAACTCATGGAAGAGTCCTTACTCACCTTCCATCCCATAGCACTAAGCATGAAATGTATTCAAATCCAAGATAAGAGATCAAGATGCTTTGAAGTCCCAGGTTGAAAACTTGAGCCCAAATGAAAATGAAGAAAGATTTCAAAGATGAGGGTTGTTGGAGGCTGCTTGTTTGTTCCCAGCTGCCCAGATCTGAAACAGTCACCCAGAAACTATATTATTTGCAATATTGTTTGGCCAATAGCTTATGCATATTCTTAGCTCACTCTTATATCTGAAATTAACCCATTTCTATTATTTTGTATTTTACCACAAGTCTCGTGGTCTACCAGCAAGATTTCAGCTGGCAACGTGTGTTTTTCTCCTCTAGCAGTTCCATGGCTTCTCCCTGATTCTGCTTTCTTTCTTCCAGCATTCAGTTTAGTTTACATTTTGCCCTATCACAGGCCCAGGTAGTTTCTTTATTAATTATCCAATAAAAGCAAAACATATACAGAAGGACTTCCCACACCATTTCCCCTCCTCTGTTTAAATGAAAAGGAAGGTTTTAACTTTAACATAGTAAAATTACATATAACAAAGCAGGTATAAAGCCAGAATCACAGTTACATTTATATATTCTTTATCTTTTATCATAACTAAGGAAAACCATAATTATAACTATCTATCCCACACCCGAGGGTGACCACTTGGGTTTCCTGTGATTGAAATTGGTAGGAAACACTGAAAATAGATAGGGGAGAGAAGTATGGAATTATAGATCATGGGAGCTTGGGAGTGTTATCTTCTCTGGTTCAGAGACAGCAGATTAGCTTTGTATATTTGTATTGTTCTATAGCAGTTCAATAGGGAGAAACTTGGGGAATTTACATCATGACTGTATTGTCTCTTCATTTTACTCTCCCAAACCTGGTCTTTGTTGGCTAAGCACAAGTGACAGTCAGGAACCAAGGAGATCTGCTGATGTCCTACATAGGCATCAATCTTAAGTCAGAGATAAGGAGTACATGCAAAGAGGTCCAAGTGACTTAACCATATCACTATGGGTAGAGGTGAATTTCTAGATTAAGATTTAGAAAGGGCTCCTGAGTCTGCAACTATAGTAAAACAGCAGGTGTATCATACATAAAACGTGGTCATAGCAGACAGAACCCTGTGCCATCACCCCTCCTCCACCCTGCCCAGTACCAATGCAGAGACTGAGGCAGCAGGCATCTCCTCTTCCAAGCTCATTGATCATCTCAAACATGGAACCACAAGTTTACCATTATACAGGAGTTATAAAGAAAGCTAGAGTAACCTGAAAAATAGCAGCTGAAGAAAACCATGCTTGCCTTTAAGTCATATAATCTGCTTGCCTTTAAGACAGAGTAGTCTAAATGGTGCAGACATTTAATCTCCATTTACTTGCACACTCAAGCCTAGCATCTCACAGAATTTCTGAACAGAGTTTTATTATCTACTTTAGTCTAAACCATAGTGCTGTTTTTAAATATCGAAAACATTTGTAAACAGCTTAATTAAGGATGTGTGTGTGTTTGTGTGTAGTTCCTAAATATCTACTTTGTATGTATGTATGCACACTACTTTTCACTAGAAAGTTAAAATGTCAGTCTGAAAAAGTGATGCTATTACTATATATATATATATATATATATATATATATATATATATATATAATGTGGGAGTCCCTTCTATGTGCTGTGATTGCCACTAATGAATAAAGAAACTGTCTTGGCCTTCTAATAATGCAGAACTTAAGTAGGCAGAGAGGACTGGACTGAATGCTGGGAGAAAGAAAAGCAGAGTCAGGGGATGCCATGGATCCACCGCCAGAGATAGACATGCTGAAACTTTGCTGGTAGCCACAACCTCACAGTGATATACATATTAATAGAAATGAGTTAAATTAAGATGTGAGAGTTAGCTAATAAGAAGCTAGAACTAAGGCCAAGCGGTTATTTAATTAATACAGTTCCTATGTGATTATTTTGGGGATCTAGGTGGTCAGGAAATAAACAAGTGGCCAAGTGGCCTGCTCCAACATATATACATTATTTTGCAACTGGAAACTATAGAATGTGGGTATCCTAAGAAGGTTTGTTCCTCTTATAACCTACTCTTATGGTAGATACATATTTTCCTCAATTAATTTTTTCCTATTCTTCATATAATTTTGTGTGCGACTGTCCCTGTTCCCTGAGCTCAAGGATGAATCAAGTTCTGCTGAATATGAGCATCCCTCTAGCTGCAGCAGCTAGTTTTGGGCCAACTGACTCACCAACATAGGCTGGTCAGCATGTTCATTGGGCACATGGGCTGCAATTTTGAACATGAAGCATGTTCAGATGTTTGGATCAGAGACTGTGAGAAGGCTTGATGTATGCATGACATTCTTAGTAACTATCTCCCAATTATAAAATTATATGGCAGGAAAATGAAGACAAGAAAGATCAATGCATACCAGAAGCAGAACTCAGAGACCAAAAATAAGCATTCAAAATCATCTGAGGCCCTGGACCTTGCTGTGCCTAGCATATAAATGTCTTCTATGATCACAGAAGATAAGCAAAAAAGACCCAATGTGCAAGTGTGTGTGTGTATAAGTTCTTGTGCTTGCTGTGGGAAAATGTTCTTGTACACTGTGAAGATTTGTCACTGGTATATTGATTTAATAAAACACTGATTGGCCAGGCAGGAAGTATAGGCAGAGTGATCAGACTAGGAGAATTTTGGGAAGAGAAAAGGCAGGGAGTCAGTTGTAAGCAAGACACAGAGGAAGCAAGATTGGAATGCCTTACTGAGAAAAGGTACCAAACCACGTGGTTAAACATCGATAAGAATTATAGGTTAATATAAGTTGTAAGAGCTAGTTAGTAATAAGCCTGAGCAATAGGCCTAACAAGACTGAAATGCTGTAGGACTAGGTGCAGCAGAAACTTCTTTCTACAGGTACTCATGTATGTAACTACATATGGAGGAATGGAGGAGAGGGAATAACCTTGGATGTCATTGCTTTAGTGTTGTCCATCTTGCTTTTAAAACAGTTTCACTCACTGACATGGAGCTTGTCAAGTATATAGGGTAGCTGTGATGGAGGAAGGTCATTAGCTAATTAATAAAGAAACTGCTTTGCCCTGATAGGTTAGAAAATAGATGGGTGGAGTAAACAGAACAGAATGCTGGGAGGAAGAGGAGGTGAGGTAAGACAGCATCAGACAGACGTGATGCAGCCAGCCACCTGATCAGACATGCTGAATCTTTCCCAGTAAGCGTACCTCGTGGTGCTACACAGATTATTAGAGATGGGTTAAGGCAAGATGTGAGAATTAGCCATTAAGAGTCTAGAACTAATGGGCCAAGCAGTATTTAAGAGAATACAGTTTCTGTGTAATTATTTTGGGGCATAAGCTAGCCAGGTGGCTGGAAGCCGGGTGGCAGGAACAACAGCCCCTTTACTTATTAGCTGAATAGTCTTTGTTTTCAATATTGAATCATGGGATGTGTAAGTGTGCCTGATGGTAGACTGTGCCAAAAATATCTTTAGAATGTATAGAACATATGTTTAAAATGGTTAACATGAAAGCATGGTCAATAGGTAAGATATAACTCTCTCTCTCTCTCTCTCTCTCTCTCTCTCTCTCTCTCTCTGTGTGTGTGTGTGTGTGTGTGTGTGTGTGTGTATGTGTGTATGATTTTTTGAGGAGGTGTTATGCTAGATTGGGGAGGGAAAATGGCTTTACAAGAGCAATAAGCATATACAGAAAATACTTGGGACATAAAAAGAGAAGTTGACAACAGGTGATATTAATGTATTTGTGCATATGTATGCACATAACAATAATCAAGGAAGATTTGAGAATTTCTTTTGATTTAAGAATGGAATGACATGAGAGGGAGTAGAGCAAGGAAAGAGGGAAGTGATGTAATTATATTTTAATTAAATGTATAGAATAATAAAATAAATGTTGATATAAATGTACTAACATAGGACAATGTAAAAGATATACTACTAATGAAACAGACAAGTTATTAAAAGTAAGGTTAGCATTTTGTATATGTATTTGTACACACACACACACACACACACACACCCCAAACACACAAACACCAAGCTCCAGCCTCTGTCCTGACTCAGGGTCCCCTTAGCACTGCTGAGTCCAGTGGCCCTGCAAAGCCTGTGTGAGTGGTTGCTCATTGACTTTTGTCATTCAGATGTCTTAATTACTTAGCTCTTTCCCCAGGAGAATATAAACAATAAATTCATAGATAAAGATGTAGAAAACATAAATAAATTGGGAAAACCAAGAGAGTAATAAACATTCAAGGAATATCTATAAAATAATTGATTTTAAATAAATAAAAGGAAGTGTAGCTTCATGTATTTATAGTCTTTCCCCATGTTTTTTATGAAGGTAAATAATAATTTTGATAGCTCCTGGGCTTTTAAGGATAGGCATAGGGCATATTCTGTGAGGCTTACAACCTAAGATGCAACCTCTATGTTTTTCATGATTATCCATTTTCCTAGTATTAACGCTTAAAATTTCATCTAGAAATCAAACCCTTCGAATGAAAGCAATTTTTACCAAGTACACTGATCTTTTTTTTTTTTTTTTTTTTTTTTTTTTTTAAAAAAACAGATTTGGGTACAATATAAAATAGGAAAGCTTCAAGTAGAAATCAGTTATGTCCGCATTTTGTTTCAAGCTTAGGTGAGCATACTGGGTAATGAATATTTATTCATATTAAGCATGCTTGTCAAGGTATGAACTGCTTTGTGGGTTCGGTATGTCAAGACTTTGTAGAATAAGCATTTGAAATGTTTCTTTTCTTTTTTCTTTTTGCAAAACCCATTATTTGATGGTTTCTTTACAAAGAAGCAAAACAAAGCCACGTACATGTGTGTTTCTTTGTGTGGGAGACAAGAATGACTTCACCAAGTTTTGCAATGTTTTTTGTTCAGTAGCAGGAGAAGTTTATGGTGGCCTTCAACATTAGTGTCTAAACTGCTAAAAAAATTGTTTAAAACTCCTCCCTTGCCACAGGTTAGTACTATCTCATGTGGCATCACAAAATAGCCTATTTATTATCATCAGTGTAAGTCTCATTAAAACAACAGGCCACCATCTGTACATTCCAATTGCTGCTATTCTAAATGTTTTGGGAGAAAGGAAAACAAATCTATGTCTGCGAAGTTCTTTAAAATCCCCTATTGAGAATTCATCTAAAGTGCAAGATTTTAGTTTTAAAAATATTGATGATTTCCCCCATGTTTACAGAAAATTTCACTCTCAGTTGCATTTTATGATTTGATTTTTTTTCAAAGTGTTAGAAGCCCACATTTCTCCATTCTGGGCTACAGCAACCATTGTCACAAGAGAACGTCTTTGACATGAACTGACATCAGCTTGGCATTGAACACTGTTTGGAATGCATGTGGAAATGCAATCTTAACTATCCATGAACAAACATCCTACTTGATATGCAAATGCCTCCATGTTTTCTTATCATCCTAAAAGGTGTGAATTAAATTATAAAAAATGAGAAACTTGCAGTTGGAAGTCAGGCTAAATATGGTGAGTCCCCACCAGCACACGCAACCTCAGAAGTGGTGAAGCTTGTGCCTTGAAGCTTTCTTCTAACAATCCAAACCTTGTTTGTGTAAAGCAAGCATAGCCAAGCATTCCATCCTTGAAGCAGCTTATTGAATTAATAAGTCAAGACAATTAATGTGGTGCTCTGTCGCTTTGGGATAAAAAGGGAAACATGACCATACAGAGCTATTTGCCATCTGAAGGTCAAGCAGAGGAGAATAAGGAACAAAATGTTCTCCTTTCTCTGAGTCCTAAAAAGCTCAGTAAGGATCCTATCTCTTCATGAGTTGAACCTTACCAGTGCTTCTCAACCTTTCTGTTGCTGAGACCCTTTAACACAGCTCCTCATGTTGTGGTGATGACCAACTGTACAATTATTTTTGGTTCTTCTTTACAACTGCAATTCTGCTATTGTTATGAACTGTAATGTCAACATTTGATATGCAGGATATATGATACGTGACCCCAGTGAAGGGATTGTTGGATCCTCAAAGGAGTTGAGATCTCTAGGTGAGAAACACTGCCTTAAGTCCTCTTGTTTACTCTTTTTCTCTTCTCCCCTCCTCCACTGCTTTCACACATCTTATATACCTCAGGAGTTGAGCAGGCTAGCAATTTTTGTTTGTGTGGTGTGGGTATATATGTGTGTATGCATATGTGGGTGTGCATACCTTGGGAGGTCAAGGTTGATGTTGGGTGTCTTTTCTATTGAGTTCTACTTTATTTGTTGAGACAGGGTCTCTCTCTCTCTGAACTTAAAGCCAAGCAAGACAAGCTGTGTGGTCATCTGCAAGTATCCTCCTGGTTCGGCTCCTCCTTCCCAGGCTTGAGGTCACAGCTATGTGTTGCTATATTCCACTTTTTATTTTATACGGGGGCTGGGGATCTGAACTTGCATTCTTCAGCTTTCACGGAACACCTCAGCAACTGAGCCAAATTCCTAGTGCCACTCCCAATCCCACATCTTACTTTGGACTGCCCACATTCCAAATGGTATAAGAATAAAATTTTATTGTTTAAGCTACCCAGGGAAGGTGTCATGCCATGGCAGCTGGCTGAAGTTGCCTAATACAGGTTCCATCACTGCTTCGTTCAGAGCAATGGAAAGAGTTCTGTGGTAGACAAGGGCTGGCAGTCCTTTTGTCTAGACTCTCTCACCAGGCTTCCTTACAGTTAGTGGGGACAGAAGCCGAAGATCTGGTCAAAACAGTCCTTGAACAGCTAAGTCCCTTCAGGTCTCTGAACCGGTCTCTGGGATTACTTTACCTGCTTGATGTTGGGAAACAGAAGCTCAGAAGAAGAGTCCATGACCCACAAATGTGTGTGTGTGTGTGTGTGTGTGTGTGTGTGTGTGTGTGTGTGTGTGTGTGTGTGTGTGTGTGTGTGGTCTTTATAGACTGGTGTGGATGGAATTTTTGGCATATAGATGGAGTTCTAGTATCTTCAGTTTGGTTATAAAAAGTGAGTATCTGTATTTTCAGAAAAGGTAAGTTTAGGAAGTTCATCTATCACGAAAGTGGGTAAAAAGACCACCGTGATACTAGCACAACCTGTTATTGTGCTGTGTGGAGATATCAGTGATTTCATAAAATTGTACAGCTGTAGATGTTCCAAAAGTTTGGTGATATGCTACGCAAGCACTGTACTACTGGGCCACACTACCATCCTCTCTACATGTTTTTACACTCACAACTGCTGTAAATTGTGAACATTATTAAAACTGCTACCAGATTTTGTTAACATTTTGATAAAGGAGCAAGTTAGCTATTACATCTCAAATTTGTTTTCAGATATTTGACTAGATATTAGTGAGTTTTGATATAATTAAAAAACCCTATGTATTCTATTTTATGAATTTTAAGACTATTATCCTGAAAGGGGGTGGCAGACTTCTGTAGACTCCCAGAGGAGTCCAAGGCAGAAAGAAGACCCCCTTGGCAATTATTCATCTCAGTTCCTACAGTGTGAAGCAACCATAGGTAATGTGTAAATGAATACAGTGTGCTAGAGAAGTAATACTTGTGGACATTTCAATGCAAATTCTGTAGAATTTTTAACATATTAGCAGGATTTTCATTTTTTGTTTCAACTGTTAAAAAATGTAAAAGAAATTCTTCAATCACAGGCTACACACAAGCAAGCAGAGGGTCATGGTTCTAATATAGAGAAAAAGACAGTATATAGACCACCATGACATCTACATAATGCAACATCAATATTCTTTCAATCTTACTTGTTTTCCCGGTAAATAGAAGATACCTAAGGCGGTTCTCCATAAGCGCTCAGTGGTAGCGTGTGCTTACTTGTGTGATGTCCTGAGTTCAGTTCTGGAGTGGAGAGAGAGAGAGAGAAAGGGGCGGGAAATAATAGTCTGAAGAGGGGCACTGTGGTACAGTTGCCTACTGTCCTCAAGAGCCTTTGAACCAGAAGTCCTGACATCTCACCATAGTTTTCCAAGAAGTTCTTGTGACCCTGGCTACCTTGATCTGGGTCATGAAGCCTCTTCCTGCAGAGTGAACAACAGCATCTGCCCTGTGAGTGTTTACCTCCTGTGCTGAGATGTTGGAAGAGCCTGAATGAGATGAAAGAGGAATATTCCTCTTCAAGGACTCTGCTAAGCAGGAAGCCACTGGAATTGCTATTGGAGTTCTTTTCAGAAGTCTCTGGCCGGACCTCCATAAGTTTCAGGTGTTTAAAAATGGGGAAAATCTAAGTATCATTAAGAAGATTAGGTACAAAGCACTTAAAGGCATCAAACATATTTACTTCCATGAAGTCACAATAACACTGAAAATCCATTAGTCAATTTGGAGGTCTCAGGGGAAATATATCAATAGTTTGAAGGTTGATAAATCAAGATAATCAAGTTTGTGGCCTGTCTTCTTATAAAA
This sequence comes from Microtus ochrogaster, assembly GCF_000317375.1. Lineage (NCBI taxonomy): Eukaryota > Metazoa > Chordata > Mammalia > Rodentia > Cricetidae > Microtus > Microtus ochrogaster. The sequence goes on along the minus strand of NW_004949099.1, from coordinate 10,903,914 downwards.
TTTACTTCTGTATAGTGTAAAGGATAGCCTAAAGAGTTCTGATGCAATGAAAGACTGTCCCCCAAGACAGGATTATCTTCAGTTTTCTTTCTTCCTTCCTTCCTTCCTTCCTTCCTTCCTTCCTTCCTTCCTTCCTTCCTTCCTCCTTTCTTCCATCCATTTATTTACTTATTTTGGTTCTAGAGACAGGGTTTCTTTGTACAGCGTTGGTGCCTGTCCTGGAACTAGCTTTTGTAGACCAGGCTGACCACAGAGCTCCACCTGCCTCTGCCTCCCAAGTGCTAGGACTAAAGGCATGAGCCATTGCTGCCCAGCTTTAGAATTGTTTTTTTGATCTTCAGTTTTCTTAATAGCTTGATCAATGTTTTTTCTTTTATATATAGTTTTGAGTAAGCATGAAACACAGAATGATCAGTTTGAATACTAGAGTCCTCTTTTTAAAAGAGAGACCATTGACCATTAACTACTTGCTAAAATTAAAATAGTTCATAAAAGAAATTTTAATTTCCAGTTGTGGACTCCTTGGTGCTTCAGGTCTCATGAAATGACCAAAGGAAAAAAATTAGAGACATGTTCCTCACCCCAGCATTGGAACGATGTACATGGTATCTAGAAAGAGGATGATTGTACTGACTAGTTTTATATCAATGGCTCACACACTAGAGTCATCTGAGAAGCAGGAGCATCAGTTGAGGAAATACCCCCTCGAGATTAGCTTGTGTACAACTCTGTGGGGCATTTTCTTCTTTGATGATCGATGTGGGAGGACACATACCACTCTGGGTGATGGCATCCCTGAGTTGGTAGTACCAGTTGCCATAAGAAAGCCGACTGAGCAAGTCATGGGGAGTACACCAGTAAGCAGCACTCCTCCATGGCTTCTGCATCAACCAGTCCCTGTCTTTAGGTCCCTGCCCTGACTTCTCTGTATGATGGACCACAAGCCATAAAATGAAATACACCTACTTTTCCCAAGCTGCTTTTGGTCATGGTGTTTTATCATAGCAATATAAGCCCTAAGATAATGACATTCTTAAATAAATCATGTTCCTTTGGAACACTTTAAATAAAACCTTTCTCTCTTTGAGACAATGATCATTGCTTAAACTCCATCCTCCTTGTGGAAATGACCATAGGAGCTTTAGAGGGCAGTCATCTGGTCCTGTCAACAGTGGCCAGTCCTGGGACGTCTCTTTGTGAATGACTGGGTAACACTTCCCATCTCTTTTAGTTTACTCTAGGGGTATTTTTTTTCCAAAAGGAAAATTAATGCAAATGAAGTGTTTGGAGGGTGTTAGTCTCTCTACACAAGAGGAAAAAGAGGCAAACTTGGTGTGGTCGGTCTTGATTCAGGAAGCACTGACTGGAGTTCAGCCCTGAGCACTGAGCAGAGTCAATAAAGCCAAAGAAGGAAGTGCCTTTTGGCCTTTTCCCAGAAGACCTCAGCTTTTCAGGCAGACAAAAAGACAGGTAGGCAGGCAGGCAGACAGACAGAAAGACTCTGAGCACAGCCTCTCACTTCCAATCCGAAGCCCCCTTTTACCTTGAGGGCCTCTTAACTGCTGTTATAATAAAAAAACAAAACAAAAAACCCCAGAGAAACAGAAAAACCTCTAGTCCGAGCAACAACCCATTTTTTTTTTTTCGAGACAGGGTTTCTCTGTGGCTTTGGATCCTGTCCTGGCACTAGCTCTGTAGACCAGGCTGGTCTCGAACTCACAGAGATCCACCTGCCTCTGCCTCCCGAGTGCTGGGATTAAAGGCGTGCGCCACCATCGCCCGGCTAACCCATTTTTATATAACACAAAAACTTTAAAAGTTTTATGTTTTGTGGAGACAGAAAGAGATGGTTCAGATGTTAAGAGCACTGACTGCTCTCCTGGAAGTCCTGAGTTCAATTCCCAGCAACCACATGATGGCTCTCAACCATCTGTAATGAGATCTGGTGCCCTCTTCTGCCTGCAGCATACATGCAGATAGAACACTGTAAATATAACTAATAAATAAATATTACACACACACACACACACACACACACATATATATATATGCCAAAATTTTATGTTTTATATGTCTTTTCATGGTAGTATTCGTACTTCACTCCCCCCTTTGAGACATGGGTACAACCATGAGAGCAGCTGAGAACTCAAAGTGCTGCATGTTCCAGGCATAGATACCCAGGAGCAAACCCTAGAATACTGCCAGTGCCTTCCTGGACCCTGAAGAACAGTACATACTGCTGTCTTCCATGAGATGGACAGGTAAGGAAGTACAGACAAGACCAAAGTGGAGCATGGGAAAAGCTTGTGAAAAGGTCTTGGCACTTGTACTGCTGCTCAGTTTGGAAACTCTGGGAGTTGCTGCATGGTGCAAAGTATTGTTTAGATTCTGTCTTCTGATAATAGGGGGGCAGTTCTTCACGGAGTGATGCCTGACCTTGAGGCCAATTGAAAATCAGGATAGGGATCTGTGGGTTGTCACAATGGTTGTGGGGTAGTATTATTAAAAGAAGAGGATGCTGCATGGTCCGAAATAGATGACCAATTCTGTACAATATAGAATTAATTGCTGTCCTAATGAATTTTTAGTGTTCCACTGAACATGTAGGAAGAATGCTATTGTGATAACTGGAGCCTGAAAAGCAAGCTCAGTTTGCAAATAATGCTGAAAAGAATCACAATGAAATCAGTACAGTTCAAATTGCACCCTTAAACTTCACTGCTGACCGGAAGAGGCGAAGGCCTCTTCTGCAGTTTCTGGGCCATTTCCTACTACAGGACCGATCTTCAGAAAATGACCACTAAGTTGAAACATCGATGGCGTCTCAAAGATCTAAGAAGAAGTTTATTTAAAAAGATAATTCTCTTTCTAACTGTCATAGAAATTATTTCACCCCTTGAAATGTATGCAACATGATGGGTTTCAAGTGTCCATTGACTGACTGTGCCACCTCCACCCTGCCGAGTTCCAAACATTTTATTTCTTAGCACAGCCAATTCAGCCATTCCCTCATCTGCATCTCTCCAGCCCATTGGAATCAATCTTTCTGTCTTCGGAGAGTTGCTTAATCTGGACATTTCACACAACAGAGATGAAACAGTATGTGATCATTTGTGTCTGCTTTCTTTCATTTAGATGAATGTTTTCATAGTTTATCTATATTGTAGCATGTATCAGTTCTTCTTTCCTTTTAATGGTTGAACGATACTCCATTTTACGGACATAGCACATTTTTCTTGATCCACTTATTAATCAATAGATGTTTGTGCTGACGTGATTTAGGTGTGGACTACTCAGGAGTGAGCGAAGCTACCATGTACATGTGGGAAAGACTATACTTTAAAACTTTGACTAATAATTATTCACCATTTGAAAAAATTACATTATTAAGAGCAACAGGGGTTGTGGACTTGAATCATGAATGTTTCAACTTTTTGCAGTTGAATGTGTAAATGCTGAGTGGTTTGTTTTATATATAAATACCTAAACTTACCAACTCATTTTCCCTTTGTCTGTACTTTAAAACACAAAATACAATATATTTATATAAATTTTACTTTTCTTAAAACTAAACACAATTTATTGAAGTCTGTACAATCATCTGTTTCACCATGTTGTCTTCTTTTACCTGTTAGAGATAAATTAGACATTTTCAAAAGTACATTTCCATGCTTAATTGCTGCTAGGGAATAATTGAGCAGTATATTTTTTCTGTTTTATATAGGTAGGGAAGTCCTACTAGCCATGAATTTAATTATACAGAAGATAATGTCAAAAGTAATTATTATCAAAAGGGGGCTTGGATCATCTAGGGTCAATAATCACTGTATTAGGGAATGAGCAGTCAACTTTCTCGTGGGCTCATGTTCCATCACTGTTGCTTGTGCACACATAGGTGCGTTCATGTTTTTGGGTCCTTGGAGAAGTGAGCTGCATTTCCTGTTGAACCAGGTGTGATGGGAGAGAGTCTTCTGGCTTGTGTTAATTTCATTGGTTAAATAAAGAGACTGCCTTGGCCCTTTAATAGGACATAAAATTAGGTAGGCGGAGTAAACAGAACAGAATGTTGGGAGAAAGAAGCTGAGTCAAGGAGTCGCCATGATTTTCCTACCGG
>NW_004949099.1:10887337-10899700 GCF_000317375.1 Microtus ochrogaster | reverse complement strand
TAGAAATGGGTTAGGTCAATATGTAAGAGCCAGCCAATAAGAGGCTGGAACTAATGGGCCAAGCAGTGTTTAAAAGAATACCGTTTCTGTGTAATTATTTCGGGGCATAAGCTAGACATGTGGGTGGCCGGGTGCCTGGGACACAGTCCCACCGCTCCTATTACAACACAGGGGAGTGTGGCACAATGACAAGATCCTTAATAATGACATTGTATTGTGTGTGCTTGTTCCTGATGAATGTGTTTCCCAAGAAAAGGAAAACAGTGGGACAAAGAAGTAATTGGTGGCTGCCTTTTTCTACTACTAAAATTGCAATTAGTATGCTAAGACTGCCAGGTGAGGTAGAATTTGGAGGTTTTCGCTTAGATGAGTTTCACTCAGTGTCCCGCAATTCATTTTTGTCACTGCATTTTGTGGGAGTGATAAAAGTTCAGGCTCAGAGCCCAGCATGGCCTGGAAGTCACTATTTGACTCAGGCTGGTTTTGAACTTGCAGCCATCTTTTTGCCTCAGCATCCCGAGTGTTGGGATTGCAGACCTTCATCACTACACTATGCTGGCACTGCTTTTGAAAATCTGGTGTAGACTTGATGTTGTCTGTAATCTGGCGAAGGGTCATTTTATAGGTTATAAGTATCTCTGGCTAAAATATTCACTGGCTGGCTTGTTTTGATACTTTTGAAAGAACTTATGTCCTTAATCATATTGTAATTTGGGCCAATTTGTCTTCTGTCAATTTGTCTTTGGTCTATTTTCTGCTATCAAATGTTTGTTTCTTCATCTGTAGCTGATGAAACGCCTGAGTCTTTTTGCTCTTCTCTATATAAAGAGATGCGAATGTATTGAATTCCTGCATGTCATCACCATTAGCAGCCCACTGCTCTCTCTAATGGACTAACCAGAGGTGAAGAGGGCTTCCATCAGGCATGGTCTCCTCACTTTGAAGAAACAGATGCCCCTGATACCAGGAGAAAGAAACTGTCATTGTTGGCAAGTAACACTTTTAGGGCAGTCAAGAGGTATTTGCATATTTGAACCAATCCACCCAGCTTTCTGCCGTCTGAGTTCTTCTTCAGTTTCTTGAGTTATAAAAATCTGATAATAGTGAGTGGGTCTAATTTTCTTGCTATTCCCCCAGCAACGAAGCCATCTCAGAGAAGGACATGGTCTGAGAAGGATGAGACTACTTAGTCACAAGTCCTGACCCAGCCCCCACTAACAGTTCTCCTGAGTGAAATTTCAATACCAGGCATGACAAGATGCTCATGACCACTGAAAGAAGACTGCCAGTACTTCGTCGTTACCGTGAATGAAGCATGTTTGACTGAAAATTTACATGTACTCTTCAGAACTGAATATAATTCCTTTTTTAAATTACAGAATTTTAAATGCTTGCACGTGGCTCTCATTCCTAAGCCACTTATCCACTTTCTGAGAATCTAAACACATGCCCTTCCACTATACACACTTGTCACAACCAATTTGGAGCATCTGTCTGTTTGCTTGAGTCCCTTTAATCATGGAAGGTGGGCAATGGCTACCTACACCGTCAATCATATGCAAAGGCTGTCTTCATATAGAATCCAGCCTCTCCTATGTGCCTGATGATAAGCACTGTGCAGAATGAAAACTCTTCTCCAGGATACTGTTGTCCATGAATTAGAGACATTAGAATATGGCTGCAGCCACGGCTGTGAGCCCACATGTTTGTTTGTCTCTATCATTCAGCCCTCTCCACGTAAACCAGTTGTCTAAAATCTTTCCTTATGCTGGATCATACAGTAAGTGTTCCAGGCTCTCAGAGCTATCACAGCTGTTTAGTTGCTGTTGTAATACAAAAGCTGATTTGTTAACAAGAGACTATGTCAGAATAAAACTTTATTTTTTTAAAAGGCAAGATCTAGTGTAAGAGCCATACAGAATTTTGAAATCCTGGATCTAGGGTTATGTCTCGCTAAGTCTAGAATTGGGTTCTTCATTTTCTTTTAATACTTTAGACTAATTTCAAACAAGACCAGTGAAAATAGTATCAGATGTGATTTTCTATTAATGGAACCAAATTATAGATTGCGATCTCCCTAATTACTCACAATCCACTCTAGACTTTTGCCCTGGGTTGATCTCCGAGTCTCTGTATTTTAGGTTTTAGGACCTATGTCTTTTGACAACAATAGCTCTATTAATTAATTTTAATTTTTGGCACCTCTCCCAGCAAGCTCAGAATTTTCCATACACTGGTGTGATAATATCTGGGTAAATTCTTTTCTTTGGCATAAAGAATAAAGAGTATAATTCCCCCCACACACACACAAGCAGTTACGCACAGGATACTCTCTCTCCCTGGCTGTGGAAGCGGGCTACATGTACCACGGCTCAACTCCACATTCCCAGCTTGGGTTCAGCTCTGCTGGAAATCTTTGCACATAGATAAGAACAGAGCACGCCTGACCCCTTGCCTCAGCACCGTACCCGGGTGGGGTGGTTGAGTGACAGAGGAGGACTGTTTCCAGTCTTACAACTCTCCTTCCCTCTCCTGGGTGTATTTCTTTCTTTCCAATATTTCTTCCAGCTGTTTTTGCCTGAAGATAATTTTTATTGACACAAAAGACAGGAAGAGTAGTCACTTGAGAGAAACCTAAGTTCTCTGTTGCCCACACAAGACCAGATTCTGGCAGATGTTTGCCCTTTCTTTGTTTTTCTTGTTTTGAGCTGAGATACAGAAAGCTTTTGGGGGTTTGCTCTTCGTATTTCTGGAAAGAATGCCACTGGGAGAAAAGAACCTCCTGACTGGATTCTTAGAGGTACTGTCTGTCACTCACACAGTCTTTCTTGATGACTTGAGGAAGAGTTTGTCCATGTCTTTAAAAATTCTAAACCGGCACTTAAGCTAACTTGCCGTAATCCCATTGTTAACCCTGGCTGTTGCTGCCTAGGACACCAATCTGTGAACCAATCCCAGGGTTTTAGGTGACTCGGAGGTCAGGACCCAAATGAACTTACACAGATGCCATGTTTACTTTTTATTTTTCCCAAGGTAGGGTCTTGATATTTTTCCAGGCTGAAACTGAACTCAGGTCCTAATGCATGTAAAACAAGCAGTTTACAACAGGAGTGTTCACTACAGTCCCACTTAAACTTCTTTGTTACCTACACGGCCTTAGCAATTGATTGTGGTGACTGAGACCAGAATCAAAGGTATCATCTCCTCCTCAAAAGGAGCAGTGATATTCATTGCTCTGGCCTCAGCTTCGGATGAGGTGAATCTTCCCTGTACATAACTAAACTCTGGTTACCTCTGTTCCATTTGTGTGCTCTTCAATCTCATCTCCATTTGGTTTTCTTAAAACAACTTTTGGGGCTCTTCATACGAATATCTTGACACAAAGATTTTGGGGTAACGAGTTTGAATGATAAACTTGAGACATTGGTAAGTGAACAAAGAAATAGGCAAAGAATCAAAGGCAAACCAGTTAAGCTTGTTATGAGCAGACTAAGGGCCTGGTCACCTGTGATCTTGGTATTCAGGTTGGAGGGATAGACCTCTGTTGCTCAATGCAGTAGCAGCTGGTCAGGTCAACATGACACTCAATTTTAAGTCAATGATGATTCTAAGCAGAAGTATGTTACACTGTGGTTACCTCATTCAACAACTTGAGGGCCACATGTGCCAACAATTTCCCAACTGGACAGCTCAAATGGAGGCCATCTTCAAATTTTAGGGTCTTTTCACAGAGCTTGAACACAGAATATGCTTCAGTTTCTCCCACTTGGAAGGGAGGCGGTTGGGGGTTTTATTCTCTAGTCTCATGCGTTAGTGATCAATGATTAATAGTTTTGATTTTTCTGCATCAACAAGGATGTAAGTGGAGAGTATGAGTGCACAGCAATGATGCCTATTACAGGTATAAATCAAATTGGGTGGCTTCCCTTTATAATGACTTCCTGCTACAATTCAGAAACAATGCCACATCTTAATTGTGTGTATGTGCTGCATGATGTTACTTCAAGCTCCTTTCCCAATGTCATATAGCTCCAGAGGTGCTTTCATTTTTGCAGACACATCCAGTTCTTCCTTGACTATGGCATTTGCACAGACCATGGCCCCTTGGAATCTGCATATATCCTCTTCATTATCCCTCCTTTCAACTCTCTCACTTCCTGCTATGCTTCTAGTCTCAAACTAAACGCCACCCCCTTAAGACCTTCTGTGAGTATTCTGCTGAAAGCTAGCATTACTGTCCCATCATTTGCTTTCTCGGTGCCTTTGGAACTTCTTGAGTTATGTGTGATTCTTGGTTAAAGATTGCTTTTTATCATTTATAGAACATATAATGTCATTCTCAATATCTACTACTGTGGTTACTTAGTGTCAAAACCCAATAAGTGGTTGTTTCTTGACTGAATATGTGACTGAATAAATAAACATGATTTTTAACAGTAAGGTACATATAAAAAAAACTTGAGGTCCTACTTCTGGAGTAATAAAGAGTGTTATATAAATCTTCTTGGCCAGTTAGCCTGAATGAGTTGATACCTATATGTGGAGAAGGTGTCTGGTCATGACTTTCATGGTTGTTGGTCATCCTCTTGCATACCAAATGGCTCATGCCATCATTAAATTACATTCACATTTATTCTGGACACTTGCCATGCCTTTACCATCAGGTGCTTACTTGTATTATTGACATGGTTCAAGAGTAGCGTACACTGGCATTTTCCAGCAGCTGAAAAATACTGGTAGTGGTACTAGTGAATAGAAAATTCCAGACAATGGATCTGTCCAGTCTTTGAACATTGTAGAAAGAGAGTATGAAATAACACTGTGACTTTGTTTTCAGTGTTTATCTTGAGTGGGGAGCAGTGCACAGAGCTTCTAGGATGATGACATCATAGAATACCATATGGCAGTGATATTTATGAAAGGCTAATTAGTCAAATCACTTTGTGTAAAATGTGTCTGCTTCTTTCTCCCTTAGTCCTCCTATAATCTTCAAATTTTGTGTAGTAATATCCATCTTACACTATGAAAGCAAATAGAAAGTGTACATGCTTTTCCAGTTTGTGGGTGAAAGCAAGGAAAGAAATATGTGTAAGTGACATGTATAGGACGGGAGAGTGGACTTCAGTGACATGTATAGGACAGGGGAGAGAGAGAGAGAGGCCTTCAGTGACATGTGTAGGACAGGAGAGAGGTCTTCTGGGACATGTGTAGGACAGGAGAGAGAGAGAGAGAGAGAGAGAGAGAGAGAGAGAGAGAGAGAACATGCTCACTGCCATGGAGTGTGTGCAGCAGCCAGAGGGCAAACTTTCTACCACATGGGTTCTAAACTTTGCTCATCGGGCCTGGAAGCAAACACCTTTGTTTTCTGAGAGGCTTATCAATGGCTCAATATATTTTTAAAATGAAGCAAACTCACTGAAATAAACATAATAAACAAATGGGAACCAGCTATAAGCCAGTAATGTAAGGATTCCATAACAGTCAATGATGGAAGCTCCAGACTAATAAATTTAAAATCACAGAATCTGTTATAGGTTATTTAGAGTGTGAGAGAGGGGAGGAAGAGAGAGGGAGAAAGAGGGAGAATCAGAGGGGGAGTCAGGGAAAGAGAGAGAGGGGGAAAGAGAGAGAGCCAGAGAGAGAGAGAGAGACAGAGACAGAGAGAGACAGACAGAGACAGAGACAGAGACAGAAACAGATAGAGAGATTGATTCTTGGCCTCTTTAATTTACTTTGGAGTGTAAACTTTATTTCTTTTCATCATTTTGGCATAAAGCCTGTGAGTTATAGGAAATTAGCTTCCATCCCCCGTGCCTCTTGTCCCAAATACTCTTGTTCCAAATTCTGCCTTTCATCATGTCTTCTTGTATTTATATAATATGTGGAGATGGCTTCAGTCTTAACTTTTACTAAACACTAACCCTGCTGTTTAGAAGGTAATAACTCACTCAGAAATACATAACACGTCCCTGTGTCACATAGACCCTAAGAGCTTTTGAAATGTAACTGCCAAGCTTAGTTAGTAGAGAAACTCCATGGATTTGAGGAATGGGTGATTCTCCTCCTATAAACAATATTTATGCCCTTTATAACTTACTGTATCTGTGACATTAGCAAGGTGGCATAATATACCACACCATAAAATCATGACATTGCTTTGTGAAAGCTACATGATTTAATCGAAAAGAGACGTTGGCTGTGTGTTGGTGAAACCACTCGTTACACGGTGCTAGACAATGCTGAGTAGTCAACTTCCCAATGTGCTTGTGGAGTCAATGAATAGGTAAATCCAAGCACCCAAAGCGTCAACAAATGAACTGGGCTCACTTCAAAAATCTTTGAACAAGCTTCATTTTTTTCTTTTATTAAGAACAGAAGTCTGATTGAAATGTCGTGTGTGTGTGTGTGTGTGTGTGTGTGTGTGTGTGTGTATGTACCAACTGTGTTACTGATTATTCATGGTACGTGGGGCACAAGCTTAAAATTGATATTAGTCATACACACTAATCCCTTTATTATCATATGCATGTGATAAAATTTTGTGTACCATAAATGTGCAGGCTCAGCAGGCAGATGGTAGCAACTGCATTCCCCAAATTTGAACAAGTTAAATTTAAACACAATTTGATGGTTCACACATTTGTGTAAGGGGCTTGGATGAATCTAAATTGCATTTGACATTTACAAATATTTGTACTGTCTTATTGGATAGCTGCCTGATTCTGATGTGATTTATTTCTCTAGGTCTCTTCAAGGGATGTTGCTGCCTGAATTTATGGGTGTCAGTGAGCTAACAGATGTAACTCTCCAGGCTAGGTCTAACATTGGGTTAGAGCTTCTGGTGCCTCACATACTGGTGTGTGTTTCTCTCTCTCTCTCTCTCTCTCTCTCTCTCTCTCTCTCTCTCTCTCTCTCTCATGTGTATGTGTTCCAGAATTGTCTTACAATGAGAGGTTTTGCGTAATAGAGGAGTCTGCTTCTTTCTCATTGGTCTTTCATCTGGGATCAAAGTTAGTAGAAGACTCTAGGGGACACTAATATCCTAGCTCAGTCCACCCTTCAGAGAACGTGACACAAAAACAACATTTGCTGCCATTTAAGTGAAGTTGGCTCATTTAGTTTTAGGAATGTTAGGGATTTTATGTAAAACTCTAGACTTCTGTGTTTCCTGAAAATCTGAAGATGTGACAATATGGTGGCAGTAAATTCATCTAGAAGTGAATTTTTATAGGCTCCCATTTCAATCCTATTTAGCAAAGTGATATCTCACACTGTCTTTAGGTGTGTTTGAGGCACTGTTAAATTCTCTGTCAAACATTTCCATTTTATCTTTAAGTTTTTTCTTAACTATATAATTATTAGGGTTTATGGTTTTAATATAATTTTTTTCTTTATGGTTTTAATCCGAAGATGACAGATAAGAAGTAATCTTTCTCTCTAAAAGATATTGCTTGCCACTTGAATCTTCAATGTAAAACCCAGAAAGGACTGCTGGAATGAAGGTTTTTGTTGTTTGGGGGCAGGGGTCTTGCTCTGTATCCCAGGCACACTTGGAACTCCTCACAGCCCTCCCCTTTCCATATCTCAAGTGCTGGGATCTCAAGTAGTGGGTAGCTATCACTTGCAAACACACCTGGGTATTGGAATGAATTTTATATTCCCTTTTTAGCAAGAATCCACACTGTTTGGAAGTCTCAATTTTACAGTCAAGATTTCTATTTCTTTCTCTAGATGTTTTCACAGGCCTTCAAGATACAGAATCAAATTTTCTGGTTAGAAGTTCACACATTCAATCAAACTTCAGGCTGTTTAGGTAGAGTTAAAGGGGCGTCTTGAGTTTTACTTAAGGTTTGATACTAGAGAGTCCAGAGTCAGGGGCCGCAGTGCTGTTGATTTAGGAAGAGTCTCCAACAACACAGAGGCCAGAGATTAAGTTTGGGAGAAAACAGAACACAACACTTGCACTTCTGGGATGACACGGTAACAGGAGTGTAAAGTTCCATTAAAACTTCCCCCAGGAAAAGCAGATCTTAAGCAGGAAGATGTTTACTCTTAGCTCAGCAACTCCAAAAAGACAGGGGAAATGACTTTGTGGTGGGGGTGAGCCCCATGTAATTATCAGCGTGACCCACATGGAAGTGACCCAGTTGTCATTGGATTTATCACTACAATCATGTTCATCGATTTCTAGGTTTCAAAATATTTTATTGTTGGCAATAGTAGCCTCCGTAGTTTCAAAGACCTTCTAGCTAACTACAAATATGAACAGGGTCTTCTTGTGATTTGGTCGAAGCAGAGTCTGTAAAACTAAATGGCAGACACAGAGGACAAGTGGGTTAAGAAAGAAGTTATTTACCACTTTAATAGGGCTGTCCAACATTTGGTCACATAGATCACTGGGAAACCTAATTGCTTTCATAGCCTTTCTATCTCACCGGAGGAGATGCGAATACTTTAGGAAAAAGCAAATCAAACATAGAAAGAGGTGCCTTGATAAGACGCGTCACTACAGCACGATGTGGTTAACAATGCCAGACTTTGGATTTAATCAGAGGACACTTCTGTAGTCTAGGACAGCTATACAAAGCCCTAAGACATTGTATTTACAGGACTTATTAATATAGGGATCTACATCCTGCCACCCTGCCAGAGTCTTAAAAGCGTGGTGGAGCAGCTCCCTCAAGAATCCTCATTTGCCTATCTGTGGAAAAGCTAGTAGTTCTAAAAATATTTTCCTGGAAGAGGTTAGAACGGTTATTATATATCAATCGAATATAAAGTATGGTTATGTAAGTCAAGCTTGCATGCTAATATTGCACAGGTAGAAAGCAATAAAACAAGACGAAGAGCTTCCTTGGGTCACCAGGGAGAAGCAGAGGGAAGCTCTTGAGTTGTCAGGATGCCTCAGATTCCAGGAGTCCGCCTACAGCTGGCCTTCCAGGGAGAGCGCCATGTTGGATTCTCACACGGGCATGTATCCTCCTCACCAAGAGAAAAAGAAATGGCAAACAAAATAAAACCGACCAAACATCCAAACCAAAAGGGATACACCAGCCACCTCGCACTGTGGTACTGTTCATTTCTTGAAGAGAATATATAATATTTCAAAATATTATATATACATATATTTCAAATGGTACAAAGTAATGGTAGTTCCAAGTTAGAAGACGATTGATCATTTTTCGTGATCCTCCAAACTTCACTGAGAAAACTCGTTTGTTTGATTTTTTTAAAAGTCTTTTTCCCTTGATGCTGCCAGAAAAATCCCGAGTCTTCTTATGGGGTACTCTGTTTCACAAAACAAATGCACTCTGAGTAACCAGTCAAAGTGCAAATAAGAGAGATCCATTTGGCTTGCAAGTATGTAAGCTATTTTAAATCCTCACAATGTATTTTCCACAGGTTGTTTTCCTATTTGTATAATGAATGCTTCTGTTAGGTTCTTGGGTGAATCTGAAATAAAAGAAAGAAAGATATTTCAGTAATAAAAGTAAGAAATGAAGACAAAAGAAATGTGCACATGCAGAACATGAGGATGTCTTTAATTTCAGTGTGTTCATTCAGCTGGTTTCCATTGATACCTAAAATATGTGAACAGATGCTCCATATTTCCATAAATTCATTCAGCTCCTTTGTGTCAAAACCAAGAAAAAAAGATTCTTAGAGAAATGACTACCCAGAGCTGGCTTCATGGTTATAAAACCGCTATCCAATTCCATGGGTTCTGGACTAATAAGGGTCTCACAGGTGGTTTATTTCATCGCTACTGCTCTGTGGAATTCACCAATAAATTTTCAATCAGGACCTAGCATTTTCTTGTTGCACTGGGCCACGTAAATAACGTAATCAACCTCTGCTTCTATGATGAGCATTTGAACTCGTCACCCCATGGCCTTGTGTAGCTGTTCTGTTATAAGCCATTGAGGAGTGTCCGTTGCTAGTCATTGCCTAGATTAGTCCCTGCATGTGGAGGAACAGAAGAAGACCTTTATAAGATGAGGAACTGTAGCAACCAATGGTGAGTGTTAACTGGGAATCAAGAACATGCCTATATGTCTATACATGCCACTTAGTCCATCTCAGTATGGACCCAAAGATTCAAATGTTAAAGACATATGCATGCTCAAGGTACCACTGGCTGAGAACAAGGGACTCTAACACGGAGAAGCCAGCTTAAGGAAATATTGTTATTGTTCTTTATCATCTCAATTTCTTGTGATATTAGGACCAAACCTATGGTCTTGTGCACACCAGGGTATCACAGAGGTACATTCCAAGCCCTCCTAATTCGTGATAGCTTTGGAGAATGATTTTCCTGAATTCAGGAGTACACACGAATTCAAGTCTTTCAGAGTTAGGTAGAGCAATAGTAAAAATTTGCACTCAAACATTGCTTGGTCCAGCTACAGAATTGCATGGGAATTTTTCATAAATTTATTTTGAATTCTCTCCTTACAATGATGGAGATTTTTTAAAACCACTATTTCCTTTATTCCAATGGTGGACATAACTTTTGATTGACAGTGTCTTCTTGTCCACCACATAAAGAATATAAAGTAACATTATAAATAAGATAAAGTAACATTCACCAAACTGAATTGAAACTGCCTTTCTTCCAAACTTTCTTTCTTTCCTCCATAACCCAACACAAAGATTGGGAGACTCTGTCATGTTGCCATCAAATCATGGGGACATTAACACATTAGAATTAGACACCAGAGGCTTACCTGTACTTCCTGACTAAACTAATGATTGTGTTGATCATTTCAGGGGGGGAAATGGCACTGTGTGAAGTAGTTTATCTTCCCTTTGCACATTTTTCTGACCCTTTAAGCCAACTCCATATTTAAAGCCCCTCTTTTCCCTCCCAATTGCTTTCTAATTTTGACAGCAATTTGATATTACTTCCTTGGAGGTTGGTATTCTCCTCTCCCTCCCTTTCTGTATTTCAACTGGAAATTGAACGGAAATCAGAAGTGTAATGTCAATCTCTCAAAACATTTTAGACCTGGTAGAATTTTAGTGAAGAAGCTGGAAGGTGTCAAAACTGATATTCCTCTCTTTCTTAAATATAAAAGAATTTTTGGGGTAGTTAGGATGGACAAAAACTGTCAAATTGAAAGTCATCATCTGAGGGAGACCAAGAAACCATCAACAGAGGACCATGGATTGTGTTGGCCACTCACAAAAGCAGTGATTTTACAAGATGACTATTATTCTCTGTTGTGTAATTTAAGGTTAAATATCTCCTTGCTTAAGTGAAAAAAAAAAAAACCCTTGAGTTTACAAGATACACTAATTATTGTTTTTCCCCACTGGTTTGAAGCAGATGATCGATTCTTCCCAAGGAAATCAATCCGTCTACGTTCTACAATCTTCATCCTTTTGTTTTTCTTTCTAATGGACTACAATTGTCTCTGAATTTCATCCCTTTATCTTAAGTATCTTCAAAGCACTTGACATCCCATTTCCAGGTGTGTGTGTATGTATAGTCTCACACACACACACACACACACACACACACACACACACACACACTCCAAATAGCTCATTTCCTCTGTGGGAAATTCTGCTGCTCTAAATCAAGCCATTGTGCCTCCTATATAAGGTTTCTGTGACACTGAGCTTGAGTACAGCCTCACCAAAATTCCAAGTCTTTATTTGATACGTTATTTTAAATAAAAGAAGTGCTAAGAAATATCTGGAAACACAGAAAAAAAATTTAGGCAACATTTAGTTTAGTTTTGCTATTATATAACAATAAAGCAATTTAATCAAATAATTCAAGCAATGTTCAAGGTGAGCAAGGTTAATTTGTGGGCATGACACTTTGCTTCTCCCTAAAGGACTGTGATATCAATGTTATTCTACTGCACCGAATCTTTGAAAAATTCCCAAACATGAATATTTCATTCTTATATGATGACTCCCAGGGATCTTCTGTCTTTCTGAGGTTTATCTCTCCAAACCCCTTGGTAGAAAATGATTTGCCTTGTTCCATCTATCTTTTCTACCTCCTTAGTTTATACTGTCTCTAAGACTCACTATTACCATGAGTCGTTTGCACTGTGGCTTGCTACCTTAGCCTGTTCATTCTGGTTTAGGTGATACATGTGATTTCTACTCTTCAGCCCTCCTTTAAAAATGAACATTGGAAATCTTTAAAGTACATCACACAGCGAAACATCTTGTCAGGATTACAGAGACTTTCTGAGTCCCCCCTCCCCTGGAAGGTTTTTGGTGGTTTTTTTTATTTCCCAGGGAAAAGAATCAAGTCCCTAGGAACTTTCTGGCAAAGTCCTTTACACTCTCTCTCTCTCTCTCTCTCTCTCTCTCTCTCTCTCTCTCTCTCTCTCTCTCTCT
>NW_004949099.1:10853661-10887237 GCF_000317375.1 Microtus ochrogaster | reverse complement strand
TCAGGTGCTTGGCTCAAGCCCGTCTGTACCCTTTACACTCTCTCTCTCTCTCTCTCTCTCTCTCTCTCTCTCTCTCTCTCTCTCTCTCTCTCTCTGTGTGTGTGTGTGTGTGTGTGTGTGTGTGTGTATATATACACATGTACATGGAGCTCACCAGAGGTTCATGTCTTCATCTAGGCCCCTGCACTGTGTTTTCTGAGACAGGGTCATTCATTTAACCCAGAGCTTATAGATTTGGCAAGAATAATTGGCCAGCAGGATATAAACATGTGTTATCACAGCTTTTAAAGTGGGCGTGGCAGTCTGGTTTTAGTTCTTTATACTTGCCCAGAAATTGTTTTAGCAATTGCACCATTTCCCTAGGCCTAGAGTTAGTATTTAAATTAACAGCTCGAAAGAAATGCTCACTTCCCTTAGAATTGTTATGTATGGGACCATTAAGGGTTTATTCTTATAGTTAAAAAAAATACCAATCAAAATTTCCACTCCCTCCCCTCCTCCCATTCCCTACACAATCCATCTCACCCCCATCCAATCCCAAGAGAGGGCAAGGCACCTTGTCCTGTGGATGGTCCAAGGCCCTCGCTACTTCATCTAGGCTGAGCAAGGTATACATCCGAAGAGAATAGGATCCCAAAAGCCAGTACATGCAGTAGAGATAAATCCCAGTGCCACTGCCAGTGGCCCCTCAGCCTGCCCCAACCATGCAACTGTTAACCACATTCAGAGGGACCAGTATGGTCCTATGCTTGTTCCTTCCCAGTCTAGCTGGAGTTGGTGAACTCCCATTAGTCCAGGTAGACTGTTTCAGTGGATGAACCCTCCATGGTCTTGACCTCTTTGCTCATATTCTTCAACTGGACCATGGAAGCTCAGTTCAGTGCTCCCTAAAGCTTGGTTCAGCCCCCTTACAGTTGTTTTGGAAAGGCAAGTTGCATTTTCAGGTTCCTGAGCTGCTCATAGGGACTAATGGTGAGGCTATCAACTGTGGTTCTTTCAAATTAGTGAACACATTGTCACTATCTAGAGAAACACAATTTCTCTGTGTTCAGTTTTCAAATAGTGTTTGAGAATTTATTGAGTGCTAAGAATAATAGTCAACTAAAAAGCAAGGCTTTTTTCCCCATTAAATACTTCTTCTTGTGTAGAGAGATGTGTTCAATTAACCTCAAGAAAAGAACATTTAAAACCCGTACCTGGAGATGGAGAGATGGCTCAGAAGTTAAGAGTATTGGCTGCATTTACAGAGAATCTGAGTTCTGTCCCCAGCACTCACATTGTGGTCTACAACCATCTGTAACTCCAGTTTCAGAGGACCTAATAACCTCTTCTGGCCTCCGTGGGCACCAGGCACACACGTGGTGCACAGAGATACATGCAGGCAAATTACTAATACACATACAAATAAATAAATCTAAATAAATTTAAACTACAAAAAAAAGAGAAAAGAAATGTTCACTTGTCATTTTAACAGTTAGGAGTTTAGAATATCTTTTACCTTTTTCATTTTTAAAATAGTGGGCAGTGTTCGTTTTAAACCAATCTTACATATAAGAAGAAAATGAGTAGGTTCTTTTATGTTTCTTATCTCTTAGATAACAATAAAAATTGAACTTGTAATGATTGAAGTCCCTCTGTGAATTAAACTACTTTAAAAATCAAATTGCTAGAGTCAGTATTTGAAATGGGTAGGCCTACACGTAATCTCATGGGAAAAATACACAGTAGTGTGTGAAAATTAGCATAGACCTTGTTTGGGGGATATCTTATCTAAGAGGTGGTGTTAGTCTGCTCTGAATGTGGGCTCCTGGATGAACGAATGTCTGGGCTCAATGGCTGTGTTTACTGCTTAAACGAGTCTTTTTTCCCAATCTGGGAGTTCTTAGGAATCTAGCAGAGAAAAGGTGAGAGTAATGTCTTCTCTCCGTGTTTATAAAGCATAGCCTTATTCAGTGTCCGCTTTGCCCACTCTGAAAGTAGCCTTGAGAATTCTTAGATGTGTGAGAACACATGCACCCTTAACTTTCAAAGCAATATCAGCCATGGTTTATTTCTCTTGTACCTTCATTTGCCTGGGTCAATCTCTGTGCACCAAGGGTGGAGCAAACAGCCACTACAACCTCAATTACAATGATCAGGTTCTGCGCAAGCCTCCTTCAAAGTGGAAAGTGTTTGTAGGTGCATTACAACATGCTGGATGGTTAAAATAGAGGTAGAATTTGGATAAATGCTGGACAGTGCTCAAAAAAGTATCACGAACTATTTCTGGATATTTTCATTTTTTAATTTGTTTCATTCTCATTTTTAGTACAAAGTCTATCTTCCAAAGAGTCTCTGAATTGGTATTCATAGAATTTTGTATACTTAAATACTGAAATAATTTGAGTTGGGTTAATTTTTATTAATGAGTTTTGGATTCTTAGCCAGTGTGAGAGCAATGGGGTGCCTTCCATAAAGGACATCAGTCATCAGTTGAAGAAGGACCGAGCCTTGGCGTGAGACACCTAAATGATTTGTTCTGACCAAATTTGATTGGACTCTAACTAAAATTCAGAGTAGCTTCAAGTGTTCTAGTTTGTCCAGGTATGTTTCAGAGAAAACATAACCAGAGCCAAAATTGGCCTCCTCCATCAACTAATTAAAACAATTTCTTTGAGTATAAACAACTCGAGCCAGCCTCATTTCTTGATGCTTCCTTATCTAAGTGTTTAATTGAAATGTGAGGAAAAAAAACCTGTGCTGAATTATTCAGAGACGCGAGGATTCATATTAATAAGCTGAGGTTGTTCAGAAATCCCTCTTGACCATAAGTCAAGGAATTATGGCCATTTCTTGGCCACTATCGTCCACAAGTGGACTATAGTGATAATCCTTTGTTTTGCATGTGAGAACTTGAATGTTTTATATAGCGTTATGTAACTTTATTACTGATTTCTGTACCACCTAGCTGTAAAGATCACTTTTACTAATTGACAGTAGGATATTGAAAAGAAGGATCATATGAAGGTCCATTATGTTGTAGCTAAAATTAAAAAATTGAATAATTTTTGTTAGAGTAAAGTTTATCACGTGGACTTCGAACTGGTAAAGATCAGTTTTAAATGACATGAAATGAAAGCACACGAACCCAGTTACAGGTACACACACACATACAGGCACACACAAACTCTCCAGGGCTGATATGCTGACCGTTGGGAATACATAGCATCGGATCACACCAGCTGTTAAATTATTTTCATGCATTTGTACTGCGAATAAATAATCTCTCTTAAGCATCCAGAACTCCACTCACCTTCCCCCCTTAGGTGTCTTACATTCCAGACACATTTCAGTCCCTACATGATCAATGGTTGGCCTAGCCACATCACCTCACCCTGGTATAGCAGTATAACACTGATTCTAAAGGATGAGGCAATGTTACCTACAGATTTCAAACATTTTAGGAAGCTCCTGGTTTAACCAGAGAAACAAGGAATAATTACTGATTTTACAAATCTCTTTGTATTTCTCTAAAATGTCGTTAAAATTCCTTTAAACATGATTGTACTTAAACACAGTCTTTTTCAGTATACCACCTGGATGAATGAAGCAAGCCATGTGCTTATCACTCTGAGCACTGTGGTGGAAGATACATTCCCCAAGTCACCACCCTACTGATGCCTCCTCCCTTGCTTTATTTGGGATTCTGTAACGTAAAGAACTACATCATGCAAGAAAGGTCAGGTTCTAACTTTCAATTCATTGATGGACACTGACACACCCAATCCAGAATATGTCCAGATAAAGGAAATGTCTCCTCCTGTCCCACTCAAAGCCCTTCAGACTGCTGCCAATGCAGGAGCAAAGCACACGGTACAATCTGAGACATGATGCGGACTTACTCTTGTGGTCTTGATTTTGTTGCCTGTGGCACACATCCATCCAGAATTGTCAGGGAGTGTCTTACATTCTTCTCCTTCTAGGCAGGGCTCCATCTCACACCACCATTTCCCAATCACTATGGAGGCTGCGGAAAAACAGGAAACAACTGCATTTGGTACTTTGCCTTACAACCCTGTTCTGATGCTGTATCCTTCTGCAGGTTTTAATATTCTCTGAAGCACAGTAGGTATACTGCCATCTTCTAAGACTGACTAGGAGAGACACATCAAGAAAACAGTTTAATACATTATAATGTCATCATCCTGTCCATATTCACCTCATATAGTTAAAAAAAAAGTGGGGAGTGAAACACTTTTGTGTCATTCTCTCGGTGACAAGGTCATGCTATGTAGCTCTTTCTGGCCTGAAGCTTGCTATATGGGAGACTTACTCTCAGAGTTTGAGGGATTTCGACTCACTACTTTTTGTAGATGAGGCACCTTGTGTTATTTCTTGCCAGTTAACGGAGCAAAGAGTTGAGTATTCTTTAGAATGACTAACGTATTCTTTCCAGAAAGGCCAGTTTATCCACCCAGTATTAGGTTTATCCATTAGCCTACGTCCTTTGAGAATTTCAAAGCCCTAGCAAAAGAAAAAAAAAAAAGCAAAACTGAAAGCGTAGAAGCAGAGCTGTAAAGTACAAATCAAGAGTAATGATAAAGACAAGCCTGTTCCTTTGCAGCCAAAGGTGCAGTTGGTATGGGCAGTGGTTTCCCTTTCATGTGTTTGAAAAGCTGTAGAAGAGCTATACAAGCCCAACCTCAGATGAAACTGTCTTTCGGGGGTTATATCAAGGATGGTCATATGAAGACACTGGCAATGAATACACATATGAATACACACATATATAACATTTTTTGATAATGATACTTAATAAAACAATGAGAAACAAATATCTGTTATGCTGTGGTTTTCACTGTGTTAGTTCCTCACAAATCCACCTGGGTTTGTTCCATTTGAAGAACTCGAAAGAAGAGCCTGGAGAGAGGGCTCAAGGGCTAAGGGCACTTTCTACTCTTGCAGAAAAACTGGGGTTCAGCTCCCAACATCCACACAGTGGCTCACACCCGGAATCTGTAACTCCAGCTCTAGGGGATGCAAGGTTCTCTTCTAGCTTCAAGGGCATCAGTCATGCACACAGTGCACATATATACAAACAGGTCAACACTCATATGCATGAAATAAAAATAAGTAAATCCCCCAAATAATAGCAACAATAAACACACATGCTTAAAATGTCAACTGGCAGCCATTTGTTTTTTGTTTGGCTGGTTATTCAAATTCTATACTGGGCCTCCAGCTACTCAGCCATCTCGCCTCCCATTCCCAAAGGGAATCAGCTACCATGATTTTAAATCATAGTGGTAAAGGAGCCAAGCAATACTTATGTCTCAGAAGATGAATAGTAAAATGCAGGGAAGTAGGAACACATTAAAATTCTCCATGCTTCCTGTGTTAACTATAGGGATTAGTTTTCTATGTTAAAAATATGTGGTATACACCCCCAAACAGCCACTTGAATTTCGACTTTCCTTCTTCCACACTTTTTAAATTAAAAGATTTATTTATTTATTTATTTTTATTTAGTGTGTGTGGATATTTTGCTTGTGTGTTTCTCTGTAACACCACATGCATGCAGTACACGAAGAGGGCCATAAGAGGGCATCAGATTCCCTGGAACTAGAGTTACAGATGGTTGTGAGTTGCCTGCGGGGGGTATAGGAAGCCAACCCAGTCCTCTGGAAGAGTAGCCAGTGCTCCTAACTGCTGAGTCATCTCTTCAACCCCATTTCACACTTCCTTTAGCTCATTTCCCTTAGATTTCAGTATTGCTTCGGCATTGCATTGAGTGAAAATCACTGGACAGGGTTATGTAGACAAAAATCATACCTGTTCCTTTATATCATGAATTTGAGAACATTTTTTGGGGGCGATTTTGTCACATTTGCATTTGGCCAATGCAAATATGATGCCTTCATCAGGCTTGCTAAGAAGGTGTCAGAGGTCAAAGTTCACTAAGCCTTCTATCCATGTACAGGACAGCCTGAGATGATGAGAGAGACAAAATTCTTCCCATGGTTCAGCCTTACGATGCGACTGTCTAGTTATTTCTCTCTAGTACCAGAACTCACTCTACAACAGGCATACAGAAGGGCAGGGGTTTTATGACATGTGTAAAAGGACTTATCCATGCTGATGAATAGGTGAGCGTATTAAATAAGACAGTCTAAATTTTCCGCAGCAAAGAAAACCGATGTCACGTTGGGAGGGAACAAAAAAATAAATGGTAAAACTTCAATAACATGGAAGAAAAGTAAGGATTTGCTGGTATTTATTGAAACCCTGTAACATGTGGTTCCCTTCAGCTGGTGTGTAGCCAGAAACAATTCATGCACACTTACCGCCAAAGCCAATGTTCTCTTGTAAAGCCTGCCCCATATTTCCATACCGTGGCCCTGAATTGAACAGATGCCATCTGATCTCCTCTCTGAGGGGAAGATGCTCTCCTAACAATTCTTTCACTGAGCATGTTGCCACATATTTTTCTTCTCACGGAGGCGTAGTGATAACCAACACGTGGCAATGGGTCAGCCTGTAGTATTTAAGCCTGCTTCTACAGCCCTGTGCTTCCTCCCTTCCCTCGGGCAGCTCTCTGCCCTCTCTGTGCTACCCTACTTTCCTACAAGCTACTACCAAAGCCGTTTCCCTTTCTCTTGGGCACTAATGTCTCCTAGGTAAATGTATAGACAGACAGAAGAGAGTTCCCAAACTCAAGAAGCACCTTTAAGTCAAAGCTTTAAAAAGCCACAGACTGCTGTGGGAAAGGCTCCACGTAAATGGAAATATCCCCAGATACATTTATGATAGCAAAATATTTGGACCATGGCGTTCTTTACAGAGTGAAGTCGCTGATCTGCCTTTCCTCTGTGAGTCTGGTTCATCATCCAGCATGGCCTTGTTTGATGGACCACCCCATCCATCATACGGGCATCTTCAGAAATACTTCTTCTCATCCTAGGTCAAACCGCAGTCCCTAATTCTGACTTTTTTTCCATAAACTTGTATTTCTTTAATATCTTTTATATGATTGACAGAGATCGTTTCAAACTACCCCCTTCCTTTGCTCAAATTGGAAGTTATTTTAAACCTTCAAACTTGGGAACAGTTAAACTCTGTTAAACTTCATAAAATGAGCTTTATCAGTGCAATTTAGCTGTTCTATGATATTTTTTTAAATGGAGATAAAATTAAAAGAAGAAAACCATGAATATAAAAATTTCTTTTTCCTGTTCAGCACGTATTTCTGAAATAATATAAAAATTGATGCGTGCATTTAGTAGTATTCTCCAAACTTTGGTTAGTTTCCTGAAATGTATTCAAATTTCATTTCTTAATTGTCCCTTAATTTTACATATGAATGAAACACACTATTTGGTTATTTTCTTTATTACATTTCTGTTCTCCCCATTCCTTCTCTTTAGACCCCTTTTTTGTCCAACATAGTCTACTTTTGTTCCTTGTACTAATATATGTATATATACACACATATATATTAAAAATATACATTTAAAATCTAGAGTCTACATCTGAATAATTCTTAATTGTCTCAAATTATAGTAGTTAGTAATACCTATAACTGTCATTTACTGAACGACAGTCATGTGTTTCTATATTGGAAATTCTATATTTTTTTTCATCTTGAGGATCTTTATTATGTAGCTCAGGTTGGCCCACACTTAATGATATGTCTGCTTCCACCCCTGAGGATTAGCATTGCAGTGGTGTGCCCCCCTCTTGAAAATGTATTATATCCTCCTCCCAGGGGTTAGTTTTTCCAGGTTTACAGAGGTAAGAGGGCCTCCTGGCCATCTTAAACACAATCCTTGCAGAGCTCACATTTTTATAGCTTTGTTTTCAGAATTCGGAGAACTTAAAACAATTATTGATTGCTGAGTGAATGAATTCTCCCTGCCATATTACTGCTGAAAATAATTTCATGTCAAACAAACACATACAGAAAATAAAAACCATTCAGTGTCTGATGAAATTAGTTTCAGCACGCTTGCTGCTTCTCAGGTCTGAGATGCGCTCTGTTCGGTTCCATTAGTTACAACATTGTAACAGAAATCCCCACCAGGGAACAATTTTGGAAGTGAGGGATGCTGTGTGGCAGATCTGTAACTGTGACAAGGGCTTTTTCATCCCTTAGAAAAACCGAGTTAATTAAACACCATCTACAAAAACGACTTCCTCTTTGCCGTAGTGATTACGAAAGGGGGCCTTTAAGGTCCCTTTTAACCCTGAGGTTCAGGGATTTGCTCTGCGAATGTGTCACGTGCAGGAAATATCTGATCTTCAGCCCCTTTAAAAAATGTTCATGTCTCCTGGAGAGATACTTAAAAAAATCACTAAAGCCCCTTTAATCATGAGTCCTGGATTTCTCCCGTATACCAGATCATATTGCTGCTGGGCCAAAAAGATACTGTAAGGAGAATCAAACCGCCTGTCAGTGAGACTCTAGATGGGCGGGCATCCTTGTTGGGTACTGCTTCTGTTTTCACTACTGCCGTGAATGAGAGGACGCAGTGAGATACTAATCGGAGCTAAGTTTAATAAATATAGCACAGAAGCTTCGTATTGAACAAGAGTAGAAATCCGTCTTTTATCATCTCAGCAAACAGAGGTTGACTCCCAGGCCAGGAACTGTTTGTCGTCACACTATTAGTATACCTAGAGTGATTAAGACCACGACAGAGGCCCGCCCTCCAGCTTCAGTCTAGATCTGGATTCTTGCCAGAGGCCCAGGCACTATTTGGCATGAATAAATGGGCACAGTGATCTTCTGCGAGCATTACCATACTGAAAGAACTGGCATTGGGCATGGGGTGAGAGGGTGGGGAGTGGAAACAGGAAAACTTTATTATACTCTGGAAGTTCTTCAGAGCAGGAAGCTAGGCTTCTGTTTGCTACTTTTGTTGAATAGGGTAAGTCACTGAAGATTTTAGAACCTAGATTCCACGAGCAAAAGTGAGATATGAGTGAAGGGTGCTTGAAGAAGATGAATTGGGCAGTGGTGTGTAAGACACGAAAAGACCAAGGAGGAGCCGATGTGTCTGTGAAGCTCACTACACTCAAGACAGACCTTAAAGGTTTTTGCTGTTGCCATTGTTTGGTTTTTCAAACTTTTGTATAAAAGACATTTTTTTTTTAATTTTTGAGATTATGATATAGTTACACTTCTACCTTCCCTTTCTCACTTTCAAACCCTCCCACATCCTCCTCCCCACTCTCCTTCAAATTCATGACTTATCTATGGAGAAACCCTGTCTTGAAAAAAAAAAGAAAAGAAAAAATTCACTACTTTTTTTTGCTAGTTGTTATTGCCTGCATATGTATAGTCCTAAATATTTCCTGTCTAGTATGCATAATATTAATTAAATTAATATTAATTAATGTTTGTTTTCGGGACAGACCATTTGGCACTGGACAACCAATTGGTGTGCCATTGCCTGGGGAGACCACCTGGCCTGCTCCCAGATTTCCTCAGTTGTCTGTAGTTCTTTGTGTTGGCTTGTGGTCTCCTGGGCTTTTCCCGTCTACTTTAGCATGTCCATTGGTGCTGTCTTTGTTCAGCTCCTGTTTGCACATCGGTTTTGTGAGACTTTATGGGTGTTGCTTCTGGTGTTACCAGGAGCCAAGATCTCACACCAAGTCCTTGATTCTCTGATCCTGGCAAATCTTTCTGTACCCTGTTCTGCAATGTTCCCCAAACCTTAGGCATGGAAGAGTTTATAGATATATCCATTTTGACTGGGTTTCCCAACTCTGCATCCTGTTTGGTTGTGGATTTCTGTGGTGGTCTCTGTCTGACAGAGCCTTCTTGTGTTTTTTAGGCTAGCCTTTAAGTTGCTGCCTCCCTACCTCAGCCTTTCAAGTATCCCTAAAGCAGGCACTGCCATTACGCCTAATTAACAGAAAGGCTTGATTTGGGGTTCCTGCAGTAGAACACCTAAGAAGTGCAGAGCTGGTAGCAGCGTCAGAAGCACTGGAGGAAAGAATGTGGCCACTAACTCCAACACCTAAGTTGTCCCTCTCACGGCAGTGGACAGTGGAATAATGTACCCACCTGTTAGTACTACGTGCCAAACCTCAGAAACAGATAATTTGATATATATGTTTTCAGGGCTAACCATTTGGTATTACACACAGAAACAACATTATATGGTTTGGGCAGGCTGCATTTACTTATGTAGGAACAATACAATGTGTGTGTGTTTGTACATGTGTGTGTGTGTGTGTGTGTGTGTATGTGTGTGTGTGCATGTGTGTGTGAAAATGAGACTATATTTTATAAGAAAGTACGGTGTTATATGGGAGGGCTTGGATGGTGGAGAGAAATGAAAAAATGATGTAATTATATTATAATCTTTAAAAAAACAGGAGAAATCTTACATTTCCTTATTTGAGGGGTAGTAATATCTGACTGTAAGTTATCAACTTGCAAATGAATGGATATAATCTGAAACAGAAAGAGAAAACAGAAATGCCTGAAACAGTGGTTGTGAGGATTACATGGCGAAAAGCGTGTGAAGCACAAGGCATTTAGTAAACACTCCATACATTCTGGCTGTCATTTCCACTGGTGTCATCATTTTTTTTCTCAGAATAAACTCACTCTAGGCAGAACAGCAGTTCGTCACAAGCTAGAGAGTACACCATTGTTCTTCAATGCTATACCAAAGTCCCAGCTTGTTTTTATGGTTTAGGAGAGTCTGAGCATAAATAAGTGGTTGAATATATGATCACGTTCATGTTCCTAGAAGATTATAAGCACATCAATCAAGACGGGTTTCCACCCTCATTTTTATCCAGCCTGTCAGCAATGGAAGAGATGGTGTCAGCTCCATAGGGGTGGGACGGCTCTCCAGCCTCTTTTTTTTTTTTTTTTTTTTTTTTTTTTGCAGTTGTGGGAACACAGTTGCAGTAGTTTTTTTCCCAAGGGATGTAATAATTCTGTGTCATTGTCGTTATCAAAGCAAATAGAAAATCAAAGCATTGAATGCCCATCCCTGCAATTTATCCAGACACCCTCTTCTTATGATCAGACATTTAAGGAAGTGGTCTAGCCTGAGGCATTATGCATTTTCAAGCTCCATGGCACATGCTGAATGACATGCCCATGATTCTGGGTCTCAAGTTCCTGTCTTAACTCCACCACTCATTGGTGACATGAATATCAACATGGCTTGGCTCAAGACTCAGGTTCCTCACTTACAAAAACCACACTGGTTATTGTGAATTTCACATGACATAACAGATTTAGCGTAACTCATAATAAAGGTTGTATTTGCCGCATGGTAGTTATTCTTTATACGTGTGTTCATTATGTACTGTGCATGAATTTACCCATGAGTTAATGCTTGATTTTCAGTGGAAGTTTGTATAAGTTCTAATACACATACATTAATAATATAGTATAACATTTAAACATTTTAACACATACGCTATATAACACATATATTAATATTACACATTCCATAACATCCATGGAATGAATAGGCATGGATAGGTTTGACTATCATTAATTCTTTCTACAATTGTTTTCTAGTACTTTCCAGACATTTCCAGAGGTAATTTTCTTTCATAAAGGTGTTGGTGAAAGGGGGGGGGATGTAAAATAAGTAGGAAAAAACCACCAAGATTGGTAGAATGTCTCTGGGTGCTATTGCTCCTTGAAAGCATTTGGAGAAAAGTATTATATCTATGCATTCAAAAGTTATGTGTTGACTTTTATTGTATACATAAAACAAAGACCCCACCTTTCAGCCACTGCTAGCTTCTTACAGGAGAGACATGGATACTATCGAGAGCCAAACTGTGCTGCCTAAAGGCACAATATACCCTTCAAGGATATGAGAAGTGGGTCTAATTCAGATAAGGAGGGTGGGAATGGCAAGAGGATTTCCCACTGATGAAATTATTTCATCATTAAGAAACTTTCATAGTAGAACACACAGGCATATTTTTTTTTTATAAGAGAGAGGGGCAGCTTTGCATCGGTGATAAGGTGGAAGGAAACCACCAAGTCCTTTCTTGTCATCACTGGTCTCCTGAGCTATCTTACCACCTGCTGGGGCACATGTCCTGCTTTATAAAGAATGATCTGTTCTGGTGACAGAAACTTCCAGCGTGTGCTACTCAAGGGAGAACCCCAAGCTCTTGTCACCAGCAAGCTTTTCCTTCTTTAGCTGGACACTGACACTTGAGTCCTGGCTCACTCTGCAATTTCGCTCAGGATATCTCTAACTGTGGGTCCAGTAAAGATCCTAACACTCTGTCCAGCTTTCTTTGAGAAGTTAGTTTAGCTAAATGTACTTTCACACCAGTGTAGGTTCAATTATCTTTTTTGTGTGTGTATGTGCATGTGTTTACATGTGTATGAGCATACATGTGTGTGCTGTCCTGTGGAAGTCAGAGGTTGACACTGGGTGTCTTCCTTCATCTTTTTCCACTTCGTTTACCGAGGCAAGGTCCCTCTCTCTGAACTTGTGGCTCACTGATTTCATTAGCCGAGCAAGCCAGATGGCTCTGGGCATCACCCATTTCTGCCTCCAGAGTTCTAGGATTACAGCTGGGCTGTCCGTATGGCATTTATGTGGATACTAGAGGTTCAAGCTTTGTTCCTCATGCTGTACAGCAAGTGTATTAGCCACTGAGCCATCTCCACAGTCCCCCGTATATGATTTTAATCAGTTATAAGAGGAACAGAAGGATTTGTGACTCTTAAGTAAGTTCCATATTGCTTATATCCCGAATCTCTTAATTTAACATTTCACAGTTAAGACAGTAAACAGAAGTTGTTTGCTTTGCTGAGGCATAAATGTTTCCAAAAGTTCTTCCATTGTCCACAAAAACGTACTTGGAATTCTTCTCCTTTGATTCTGTAGCCATTATTTAACCATTTTCTAGCATTCTGAACATAGAGATAAATGTCAATAGAGAGGAACATTGCCCATAATCGTGTGTGGTGGAGGCATACTGTTCCATTTGACTATGTTTTCTTACAACTTCAGAAATGTCTCCTTGGAGGACTACATTGGTATACAAGTATTTTTTTTTCAATCTGAAAAGAATATTTTGCAAAAGTATTAGGCTCTCTAATATGGTTTTTGCTAGAATTGCTACAGATTTACTATAATCAAATAATGTCGGTTAAGTACGCTTTCTTCTTTTCATATGCAAAGTAATCACTTTTATGGTTATTGATATATTAAAATATCACTTTTGCTTTACTTCACTTTGCAACTGATCTGGAATACTAAATCATGCCCGGAAAATTCCTGGCATCAAGTTCATTTGCAAAGCCAGCACTCACAGCGTTGGCAGTAATGGGAAAGTGGCACACTGATTGTAAGGTCTTTCATTTTAATCTCACTCCCACTAGAGAAGATTGATATAAATAAAATTTAAATAGAAAACACATTTCAGATGCCAGCAGTGAAAAAGACTTTGTCAGTCTAATGAAAAGGTATCAATTTTCCCCACTTTATTCAATAAATTGTAAGTCATTTTCTAAATGGATTAGATTAAAGGGAAGTTCAGACTCCCAGGGAGATGCTCCTGACACCGACAAGACTTTAGACAAGGGAGAAAGAACAGGGCACACAAACCTCTCAGGCCACTTCAAATCTATAAAAATTGATAGCAACGAGGGCAGCTGTGTCTCTAACCCTGAGCTCACCTACTGCCTGCGCAGCCAAATCCTGGAGAATTGAACAAGACACACAGTTTCTCTGATTTCATTACGATGTCATGGGTGGGTGAGTGAATTCCAGCTGAAGATGGAAGTTGAATCAAAGCAGGCTGGTCTCAGTGTCGTACTCGTCTTTCTCATAGACACTTGTAAATTCATTAATTGAGGTGTTTTTACAAAATAAGACAGCAATATGCTTTAGCACTGCTCTGGTCCTGCTGTCTCTGGGGAGACCAATGCCTTTGGGTTTGTGGTAATGGATTTAACTTCAAAATAAATAATTTGACTTTCATGTGAGAATGAAATGCTTAACCTGGGATCATAGAGCAGTGACACCTAATTCAATTTGCCTGAAATTTCAACATAATTCTTTTATTACTTATTTCTGCCATTTTCAATAAGTTCCCATCATCTCCTCAGAATCAAACATCTTCTGCCATCAATCTCTTGAGAAGCAGAAAACAACAAATGATGATTTCATTACCTCTACACAATTTGATTCAACTAGCACAAATATTTATTTTTAATAATCTGTTTTATTTGTTTAAAATGATCTTATGTGCATGTATGTCTGTGCACTATGTGCTTGGTAGTGGGCAGAAGAAGGTGACAAGAGTCCCTGGGACTGGAGTTAACAGATGGTTGTGAGTTGTCATGAAGGTGTTGGGACTGGAACTAGAGTCCTTTGGAAAAGCAGCCAGTGCTCAAGTATAAGTTAGTTAAGTTGAAAGGCAGGCATGATGTTTTATCAGAGTTCCACAATAAAGCCTAGAAATTAGAATGGCATCTCCAAATTTAAGGGCAAATACCCAGGGAGGCAGGAGAGCTGCAGGGCTTCTATTTTTTTGCCTTTTAAATTTAATTTACTAACAACAGTAATTTTGTAATGCTTATAGATTTCTGCCTTACTCTGAAAAATCACTATCTTCTTATATCATATGACATAAATTTTCCATTTTAGATGATGAAAATGTCCAAAATCTTCTCCACCATCTGTGCTCACTTCTTCACAAAGTAACTTCAAGAAGTGGTCTGTTTCATCAGTGCTTCTAGTTGACTTTTATCATGTGACTTGCTGGGTCAATAACAAATATTACATGGGAAGAGGATTAAAGTGATTGGGCTATCAAAGGGGCACATGAGCATAGAGTAGATAGCCCAGGTTTGGCCCTCCTAGATGATCACAACCATCAGATGTGTAGCTGAAAATGGAGTATATTACAGCCTGAGATGGACTACGTAGTCAGAAGATACACTTCTAAAATGAGCATGTTTAACTAAACATAAAAAACCAAGTCAAGCAAAGAATAATAAAAAGAGTGTGGGGTTATATAGCAAAACTATGAAGATGGTATGGTATAAAAGGGACAAATTTGTAAAGAATTGCTATAGAAATGTCAAGAATCCTCTATGCAAATCTCAAAGAAGGGTCCTGACAAGCTATAATTTGATTTTCTTGGTGCATTTTGGAGGGGTCAGGGCTTGTATCAAGCTAAGGAAGAAGCCCGTGTAAATTTAAGTCTTTAAAAGGAAAATAAAACAAACCCCCAATATTTTTTATTGATCTTTATTGAGCTCTACCTTTTTCTCTGCTCCTCTCCCTGCTTTTCCCCTCCCCTTCAGCCCTCTCCCATGGTCTCCATGCTCCAAATTTACTCAGGATATCTTGTCTTTTTCTACTTCCCATGTAGATTATTAGATCCATGTATGTCTCTCTTAGGGTCCTTATTGTTGTCTAGGTTCTTTGAGATTGTGATTTGTAGGCTGGTCTTCTTTGCTTTACTCAAAAATCTTAACAACCACAAATAGCATGAAACTGGGATGGTGAACACACATTAGGTCATGATCAGGAGTGTTATTTGGATAGGCTATTTTCTTTCCATCCAGTGCTGACATTACAGTTACAGAATTTTGTCTCTGAAGGCACTGGTGCAGAAATTAATCAACTTCATCCTCTATTTAACATTTTACACATACTCTGGAAGCAATCCCAAGCATATTATTTGGGTTATTAACAACAACACCCCTACAAACAACACCCAAACCAAAAACTAAAACAAAACACCTAAGGAAAACTAACTGACCTGAGAAGGAAAGGGACAAATGAGGTGACGTGTGTGTGCGATCAAAATCCATTGCATAAATGTTTGAAAAATCTCACAATGAAACACCTTATGATGTGTAATTAACATATGTTGGTGAAAAACTTTAAAGACTGAAGCAGCTTATGACAGGGCATGTTGTAATGGTACCCCAATCACTGGCCGGTCCCTTTACTGGCACATGAGGCTGTTCTTGATTTGAAATCATGGTGGTTCTAAGAAATTACAAAACAAATTTGACTCAAAGGTCAAAAATTTGCAACTTGTGCACTAAATCCATCTGAAGAGTCCGCTTTTCTTTCTAACACAGTGGTTTTTAATAGATGAATTTAATGGCCAATGTTGAGCTTGTACACTAAGTTTCAAATTTCATGTTCTGAATAAAATGAAGAAATTGTGCCACCCACTGAAGTGGCAAGTTCATGATACCAAGTAGTGTTTTTTTATGCTGTCTACTTTGCTAGTTGTTGCTCCTTTGTTACAGCCTCGATACTCACATTGTACACACACACACACACACACACACACACACACACACACACACACACACTACAAGTTATGCCGTAACACCCACATCCCGGTTTAAATGCTGTCTCTTAAACACCATTCCAACTGACTAGAATCAAAAACATCTTTTCAGACTAGCAACTATGAATGGCATCGTGTTCCCCAGACCCTTGCCATTCGTCTGCTTTTCTTCACACATTTTCTCACTGCTTGCATGGATTTCTGGTCATTGACTTCTGCCCTCAAGTGAGATCTTTCTTTTCAGTGATGATGTAGGAAGGGAAAAGAGTTGGAGGTGAGCAAGTGAGATGGAAGAATATTGGCAGACATCACAGGAGATCTATCTGTCTTCACTTTCCACAGCTAGTGCTTTAGATTTCTAGACAAATCTACTAATACCTATGAAAACTTTCAGACTTCTAGTTAGCAGACTTGAGAAGACAAATCCCAGAATCACATAATATCTGTCTGAACACAAAAGATTAAACAAAACAAATTTCTTGGGGCCGAGAACCTCTAGAGTTCCTTTCCCCTCCCGCCTCCCATGTGAGACTGACTGATGGCAAGTTGATTACTTGACTCCTTCCACCACTGACTTTGCACAAGAGAGAAATAACTAATTGTCCCATGCTCCCTAACACTGTAAAAATTTTCTTGACCTGCCTTGACCAAACTTCAGTCTTCTTTTAGGTTGTGTTTTTCCTATGGCTTTGAAAGCTGAAGTGTTTCTTTCCCCATATATCTCTGCACTAGGCCGTACATCTCTGAAGGCCAGGGACTACACGTCTCCATCTGTGTGTTTAAGGCTCCACACAGAGCAGATGACACACTGAAATTGTGGCCAGAACTGTAAATTGGCTACAAAAAAGCCATTTCCCAGCCCTTTCTCCCATTATAATTCCTACCCCAGAATCTTGACACAAAAATAATTTCCTTGTGACTGAGGCTGGGCAGTTCTGCTCTATAAAAGCAACTAAGGTCTTTTAGGGAGAGTGTTCTGGAAAAGTCCTCATTTCCTGTCAGCAAAAAGCATTTGCTCCTGGCCTGGTTTTCCGTCTTCTGACTCCTGGCTTTGTAGGTGTCTCTACTGAAGGTAGAGATGATAGCTGTAACTACAGGCACCTTCAAGGTGAATTCATAAAATTGCCTAATACTGGCACTTAGCTTACTAAATGTCTGCTGCAGGCTGATACCTAAGAAATATCAGTTCCTATTGTTTAAGGTACTATTGTTCAAGCATCCTAGTACTTACTGCTGAACAGACTCCTATGGGACACCAATGTACTCCGGGAGCACTTATGGACTGACTGCAAAAATGAATGGATCTAAGCATACAAAAAACAAAGCCAGAACACCGCCATCACCCCTCATTTAGCACTGAATATGCACAAAGAATAGGATTGAGGATGGAATATTTTAATCTTACAATTCAAACACTCAGCTGACTGACTGGCAACCCTGAGAGTGGCTCTCCGTCCTGATTATTCTGTGTGCCTCCACTTTGCATACATCATTGCAATGTCCTTCTCAACACAGCAGATGCAGAAGATGCAGGATGGGCACAGCTGTATGTAAATCAGGCATTTTCCTGGTTCGCTTGAGTGTCAGTGGTGACGGGTTTTCTTAATTACAATCTAGTACGCTTGCCATGGAGTAATTCTAATTGTTATGATCTACAGAAGCTAAATTCAATTTTAGTAAGCAATTAAGATCTGTTTTCTATTCTCTACCATGATTCTAGCAGAAAAGGGCACCATATAAAAACTGGTGCCAGGGAAGCACTTCCCGAGGCTGGCTGCATCTCATGAAGAAACTGGGAGACAGCATCAGCTATCAAAATATATATTAAAAAATCTACATGGAAAATAGAAAAAGATAAGATCTTCTGAGTAAATTGGGAGCAAGAAGACTATGGGAGAGGGTTGAAGGGGAGGGAAGAGGCAGGTAGGGAAGCAGAGAAAGATGTAGAGCTCAATAAAACCAATAAAAAAATGGAAAATGAAAAAATAGCAGCCAGAGAAGGGAAGAAGGTCTGGTAAAATTTCTCGGCTGTTTGTTTAAGGTTATTTTCCCTTCTACCCATGTCAGGCTGAAACATACCCTACACAGTGCATGAGACTGAAGAGCTTTGGGAACTGACAGGATTTGATGGGAAGAAAGGTGTGCACCAACTTCATTCTGCCCTTGTGCTCTGAGTTTTCAAGCTGGCTTCAGACCAAGCACTAAAAGCAAAAGCCATTTTCATGTCACACTTTGAGATGACAACTTTTCTCCAGGAAAGAAATGCTTGGTGGAGAAACATGGCTTATGGTGAAATTCTGAGGAAGGCAAACGCTGTGATGGCCATGAGCCCTTCTTTCAGAAATCACGAACCTCACTGCGGTACCCTTGCTGAATAGTGTCCCCCTTGATCCTCCAGAATAGAGACGTCCATGCCATAACTGAATGTTTGTGCTCCCCCACTTCCACCCTGGAAACCCTGATCTACAACGTGGTGGTGAGGTGGAGCCTCTGAGAAGAGGACTTGAGAACCGGTCTCTCAAGGATGGAATCATTGCTCTTATAAAATAAACCCCAAAGAGCTTTCTCTGTTCTCTTTCACAAGAAGATAGTAATAAGTTGGCAGCTTATAACCTAGAAAAGGCTCTTTACCTGAGGTTGCCCATACTGGCATTCCAGTCTGCTCGGCCCATACAAATATGAGATATGGATTTCTGATGTGTGTCAGGTCTCCAGGTTATCATGCTTTACTAGAACCACCCTGACTAATGAAGGAAGTCCACAGCACAATAAAATTACTCATTTTTGAATGTATCCTCCTAGAGAAACTAGCTATGACAAGACTATGAGGTAGCGGTGAGCAATTATCTTAGTCCATTTGGATGCTAAAACAAAATACCACAACCATATAGCTTGAAATGCAGAATTTATAGGTCAATTTTAGGAAAGAGAAGAGTGAGTCACTGGCATGTTCATGGTTTGATGCTGAGCCACTTCCGGTTCATAGGTAGTGTCTTCTTGTCACATCTTCACAGGAAAGAAAGAGACAGAAGGTTCTGGAGGCCTCTGTCATGGGAATACTGTTTCACTGAGGATATGATTTCCATTAAAGCTCACATCTCCTAATATCATGCCGGTGATTAGAAGTCAATAGAAAGTCTTCAGATGGACACTCAGCGGTAACCTTCTAGGCTTCATATACTGTGTTTTAGATCAAGATGATGAACATCTGGTTTCATGTAGACACAATAGTACCTATTATTTGGGAGTAAAAGAATTTTTGATATCTAAAATGGACTTTAGTTTTATCACTGATGTTAACTACAGAAGTAGTTGCTACATAAAAGCTCAAGAACATCACAGACAAACGAAAGTGAACCCAAAACCAGCTTTGTGGTCAGGTGTCAGCTGCTATCTTTCTGCCGAGCAATAACTCCACATTCCCAACTCTAACGGAAACAGTTGGCCAACCCTTAGGGACATCTTGTCTCACCCTCTCAAATCAGGGTGACATAGCACTGGCCTAATTACATCTTCCTCCCTGATTATCTCCATGCTCCGTAAGGATGGGAATGGAGCAGTTAAGCTTCTATTCTTTTCTCATAATTATATCCTCAAAGTAGTTTCCCCTCCCTCCACTCTTCCTAGTCTGTGCCCCCACCTCCCTTCTATCCCAACTCCTCTTCTGTTTCCCTTTAAAACAAAACAAAACAGTGAACATAGCCTAATGAGATATAATAAGACTGGGCACAAATCATCATACCATGGCTGGAGGTGGCAACCCAGGAGGAGGAAAAGGATCCCAAAAGCAGTCAAAAGAGTCAGAGACACTCCCTGACTCCCACTTTTGGAGTTTCACAAGAAAGACCAAGCTACACAACCATAAGGCATATGCAAAGGACCTCGCTCAGACCCATACAGGGCCTGTGTTTGTCACTGGGACTCTGTGACCCCCCCCATCAGCTGCTTAGTTGATTCTGTGACCTGTGTTTTTTTGTGGTGTTTTCCATCCCTCTGGCACCTGCAATCTTTCCTCTCCCTCTTCTGTGGTTTTTCCTGGCTCCACCTAGCATTTTTGTGGGCCTCTACATCTGTTCCCATCAGTTGCTGGATGACACCCCTGTAATGACAACTGGGCTAGGCATTGATTGGCGAGTAACCAAAATATCATTAGAAATAATTTCTTTGACTCCCCCTTCCCCCAGTTGTGTTTAGTTCTATTCTGGATCTCTGGGCTGTCTTGCCTCTGGTTCCTGGTCATCTAGACAGTGCCAGGTATGGGCTCCCTCTTGTGGCATGGGCAACAAGTTGGACCAGTCATGAGTTGGTCACTCCCACTGACTCTGTGCCACCATTGTCCCATTGCTATCTTGCAGGCAGGGCAGATTATAGGTCAAAGGTTTTGTAACTGGGCTGATATTCTAGTCCCACAGGTAGGAGCCCTAAGCATGTGGTGCAAGGGGAACACTCCTCCATTGTTGGTAGGAGTGTAAACTAACAGTCACTATGGGAATTATTATGGTGGTTCCTCAGAAAATTGCAAATTAATCTACCTCAAATCCCACTTATACCACTTTTGGGCGTATATTTAAAGGACTTCCCATCACACCATAAGGACAGTTGATCAGCTATGTTTATTGTAGTTTTATTCATAATATCCAGGAACTGGAAACAACCTAGATGTCTAGCAACTTAAGAATGGATAAAGAAAATGTGGTATATTTACACGATGGAGTTTTACTCAGCTGGTAAAAACAAGTACATCATAAAATTTGCAAGCAAATGAATGAAACTAGAAAAGATCATCCTGAGTGAAGTAAGCCAGACACAGAAAGACAAACATGGTATATAATCACTTTTAAGTGGGCACTAGCTATTAAATAAAGGACAATCCACAGACCTAGAGAGGCTAAATAACAAGAGAGTTCAAGGGAGAAAACTTGGATCTATCTCCATGGGAAGGGGAAAGAATAGATCTTTATGGTGAACTGGTGGCTGGTAGGGCTGGGAACAGAAGGGACCAGGTAGGGTGGGGTAGGAGAGATGGAGGTAGAAAGTACTGGGGGAGGAGACTGGAGTTAGGTTTGGCTTTTTATGGGCGATGTAGAAACCGCATGCAGTGGGAACTCCCTGGAGTATATGAGAGTGGCCCTAGCAAAGTCTCCTAGTAATGGGGGACACGGAGCCAGAACTGCCCTGTTTTATTTCAGGACTGACAGCATTACTACTTATAAAACTCCATATCAAATCCTGGTGCAAAGCAAATGCTCACTGACCAAGTGTTTTTGTTGCTATTGATTAAGTATCACCAGTAATTAGCAAATGTCATCAGGGGATCTCATCTAGACAGGTTTTCATGCAGTTCAGTGAAACACATTCTTGGGGCTACGCTAGGGCTGAGGATAAGCTGATTAATTTTAGTAAATGCCGCTGAGAAGCTCTCAGCTTAATGCAAAATAAAATTTAATTGCCATTAATGTGCTCAGTAAGAGAGTAAAATGAATAGTAGTTTGAAGTCATAATAGTTATGTAGCTCTTACTATGAGCCAGGTATTGCGGTAACTAAACTACATGAGTTTGAGGGGTCAAACGTCCAATTAATCCTGGGTTGCAGATATGACTACTGTTCAGAGAGGTGGAGATTGAGCAGAGGAAGAGGCCATGACTGACCCGTGTTTACACAGTCGGTAAGGGAGGGCTAGAACCGTGGACCAATCAACACACACTGTGTATGATTAGAGAGCAAAAAGGTAATGCCCCAGATAAGTACTGAAGGAGAAATTAATTACAGGCCAGGCACTGGTATGTGTGTGTGTGTGTGTGTGTTCATTGTTCATGTATGGGTGCACATGTGTGTAGATGTCAGAGGTCAGATGTCATTCCTCTGAATGCCATCCAGCTTGTTTTATGAGACAGGATTTCTCATTGGCCTAGAGCCTACCAAGAAGACTTGGCTGGCTGGCAGGGAAGCTACAAGAACCTGCTTGTCTTCACCTCTCCCAGTGCTTAGATTACAAGCATATGCTACCATGCCAGGCTTCTGTATGTGAGTGCTATGGATTGAACTCTGGTACTCAGGTTGCCATGGCGAACATTTTACTAATCACTCCCTCCCCAGGCTGAGATGCATATTCTCATTGGAGGTAAAGTTTATATATAACCCAGAGGTGTGATTAAGCATGTCACATTCCAGCCAGTATTGGTTGCTAGATATTTTTGAAGCAAGAGGAGGTATGTGTTTGAATGGATGGCAATAGTAGGGATGGATCTATTTGGGTGTAAGTAGACTTGGATCACAACCTTCCTCATAAAGTAGACCACGCACTACACAATTGTTTTGGAAAAATCAAAGGTGTGAAGAAGCTGATGGAAATGATCACTCTAAAAAGTTTGAACTAGCAACATTTAGATTTTAATGTTATGTGTACGGGTGTTTGCCTTCATGTATGTACTGCACCACATGTATGTCTCATGGCTACAAAGTCAGAAAAGAACACCAGATCCCCTGGAAATGGAATTACCTATGATTGTGAGCCACTATGTGGTACTGGGGACAGAACCCAAGTCCTCTGTCAGAACCAAAGTGCTTTTGACCCCTGAGTCATCTTCCCAATGGTGACATGATCTCCTTTAGAGCCAGAACAGCTCTCTCTCTCTTGGCAGGCTATAGCTTTCCTTTGTTTGGTGAACTTTTCCTTCCTGGCCACTGTTCTATGTTTGAAGAATGCAACTTCATTCTAGCTGGTGCCATAAATGCGTTGGTTAATTTAAGAAGAACATGCATGCAGTTTGCTCTTCTTAGTACTTCCTGCAGTCTACATTTCCACCAGGAGCTGCCTGGAGGAGGCTTGCTCAGCATTGATTGTTTGCCTTGTTGCAGGTTGCTTGGCTGTGCTTTGCACAGATTTCCCTGCACTGATATCGAAAAGAGAACTAAAAGCTGTGTGGATATCTGGTTGATTAACAGGAAGCCCAGACAAGGAAACTGTATAGGGGCTCAAGAGAAATAAAGATCTCCATTTGAGTTTTAAACATAGTAAGACTAGACATCTGTATGTATCAGTGGTAGATCATCTGCCTAGCATGAGAAAGACCATGGCTTTGACAACAGCACACACACACACACACCACACACACACACACACACACACACACCACACACACACACCACACACACACACACCGAGACAGAGAGAGAGACAGAGAGAGAGAGAGAGAGAGAGAGAGAGAGAGAGAGATATCAAAATACATTTTGTCATTTTTAGGAATTGTGACAAACTTTTCATATTATGTTGTATCATAGTATCATATCACATATATAATTAACTCCATGGTCAATAAAAACAAATATAACGAATAGTTACTTTTTCTAGGTAGATATGGTCATTGCCCTAAGGAGCAGTTTTTACTTTGTATCGAACACTGGAGGCAAATGCTTTGAGAGCTGTTACATATATGACAGTATTCACCCAGATTCTGTCTTCTTAAAAACATCAGAAATATTGAAGACAAAAGAGAGAGATGATAGAAAAAGAGAAACAAATGTGTTGTAGGAGGCTCCTTGTTTGTTTCCCAGCCACCCAGACTCCGGAAATAACCACACAAGCTGTATTATTATTTTTTTAAATTTATTTATTATGTATATAATGTTCTGTCTGTGTGTATGTCTGCGGGCTGTATTATTTAAATCACTGTTTGGCCAACCACTTAAGCATATTGCAAGCCAGCTCTTACATCTAGAATTAACCCATTTCCAGTATTTTATCTTTAACTGGCATGTTTCTGACATGTCTGTCTCCAGTGGAGGCTCCATGGCTTCTCTTTGTTCTGCCTTTTTTCTCCCAGCATTCAGTTTAGTTTTCCCCGCCTAGTTCTACTCTACCCTATCCAGCCAAGCCAGTTTTCTTTATTCATTAACCAATAAAAGCAACACATGGACAGAAGGACCTCCCACACCACAAATGTTTAGTTTACTCTATTCTTCCCTGTTATTTAGCACCACCTCAATTATTACCACAAACAATCTCATCTATTATCAGTCCATGACTCCTACACACTGAGCACACAGAAATATTTCTGATCTCCTATAGTCTTTTTTTATTGCCTTTTCCAGGAACAGGATAAAGAATTGTAGCTGTCCTTAGATGCCACATAAAATCCCAGTTGCTTTTTTTATCTGTATTTTTTTATAAATTTATTTATTTATTAAAGATTTCTGTCTCTTCCCCGCCACCCAATTCCCTCCCCCTCCCCCAATTAAGTCCCCCTCCTTCGTCAGCCCAAAGAGCAATCCCAGTTGCTTTTAATCCAAGATCACTGTTTTTTTAGATCAAATTCAAGAGCTAGATATATTAATTGAAAATATATACAAAAGAAAGCTTAAAATATGAAAGAGTGCACTATCCCTATCTTAAATGTTTCATCTGGCATTCACATTTAAAGATGTAGAACCCCAGGATAACATTTCCTGAAGAGCATTTTCCTTTCAGAACTGTCTCCATGATGAAAAGCCTCAGACCGAGAAGTCATGGGTCTAGTATTTGAAGGCAAATTTAATGACAGGATTTTGGTGACAGCTTCCAGCCACTGAATGTCCAGGAAAAAAATATTAAGCAATCAAGTTTTATCAGCAATGACCAATAAAGAAAAAAAAAACTAGCTGCAGCCTCTGATCCCATTATGAAGATGGGTTCAGCGGCTTCCAGTGCTGCAGAAAGACCACTGGCCCTGAATGCTTTGCTTCTGAGGGGAGGCAGCTTTCAAAGGTTGAGAAGGAAGTGTCACCTCAGATATGCATAAGACCACTCTACTCTGTGAATGAAGACAGGTCTCTCTCTACTTTTACAGATCAAAGGAAAGCGCAAACTCCATCTGGGAAGTAGAGCCCACTGCTGCTTGCAGATAGTATTTGGGTTCTCTACATTTAAAGCCCTTGGAAACTCCTTAGCTCACCACATTTTATGCTTCCCTCAAAGCGGATGCTGTGCTTTAACATCAGCTCATGTCCACTCCCTCACACATCAGGAGAGAGACTGGGAGAAGCGCCCCTGTGAAAACTCAGGGGCTTCATCCAGCCCCTTCTGTATCCCTAGACAGCAGTTACTATTATCCACAGTTTATAGAAAAGGAAAGGAAGAGTAAGAGCACAAAAACCAGCCCGAGTTAGTGGATGGTAGAGCCTGGGGTTCAGCTCATCACTGTTTTATTTTGTGTTTTATAATGTCTACTTGAACCACAAGGCTGTGTGATGTAAGCAACTCCTTGCTACAGAGCTGTTGCTTATATGTCCACATGCTCCAGTTTCTTTTCTTTCTTTCTCTTTCCTTGGGAACGTGTCTGATTTTCCTTTAGGAAATATTGGTCATATACTTCAGGTAGAGCTGACCCTAGGCCCTTGGAAACAAGGGTAGTCACAGACCCAGGCTTGTCATATTAGATAAATCTATCTCTTTGTAAGGTTGAAAACTGTTGTAGGAAAAAAAGTTAGCTTCAGGTACCCCTTGGAGGTAAAGCTTCACTCCCCAGTGACCACTTTTTCCAGATGAAAACATTTAGAAGGGCCCTTCAGGATGTTCTGAACTACAGCATAAAAAGTCTCTCAAATCTTCTCTTTGGTAATCAAGCCTGTTTCTTCTGGAACAATCTTACTAACCTCCCCATACCATTCTAGAAAACACAGCACATGTGGATATCACATTGGAAAATCTTAGCTGAGCTCTGCTTTCCAGTCCTTTTTAGGCCAATGTGCTTTATTCTATGTTGTTTCCAGACTGAGATTTCCAGAGAACAGGGAGCACCATTAAATGACCTCTGTCAATATGGTGTGGGGCAGAAAAAAATATTCCTCTGAACTTCATCCAAATTACTGATGAATAAAATCATGGGCTGAAATAAAATGCCAGTTTTGAGCCCCAAGTGTTAGGGGTGTTATGTAGCAATTAAAAATTGGGACAATCAATCTCTCTGGCCACAGTGGCTGATTTGGAGACAGGCTCGGGGCGTGAGCCAACCAATTACCTTCAATTCCAGGGTTATACTAACACTAATGAGGAGAGGATGCTTTCTGCTTATTGCCAAGGGTGACTTCACAAGATGATAGAAGACTGGGTTATTGTTGGTGTTTGGGGACAGATTGAGAAAGACATCAATAGAGAATAAACCACAGCAGAGATACCAAGGGATAGTGGTATCTGGAGACAGTCATTGCCTTCATTTTTAACATTATGTTTAAATCAGTTGAATTTTGATCTTTGCCACTGTAGTTTTTTTCATCCAAGGAAAACTGTACCTGGGAGAAAAGGCAACACCTCAAGGACAAGGTTGTGGGCAATGAAATGAAAGCTCTCTACTTCTGCACATCTGTTACCATGAATTTGAAATATCAATAGGAACCGATGCTGTTTCACTGTTATATCATACAAAAAAGACAAACTTAAGGATACTAAGAAAATACTTTGCCAAACCTATATGGAATGGTCTTAATTCAAAGGCCATTTTGTATTTTCTAAATGTACTTCTGAAATGGATTAAAATTTAGTCACTAAATGTTTACATCCTTCCATAATTTATTTATCAAAATTATTAATAGTTAGGGTGTTGAATGTTTCACAAAGTGGGAGATTGGAAGATAATTAATCCATAGAGATGTCACACTCTTGACTAGGATCAGTGCTTTTAAGAGGAGAGCCCAGAGGCATCCTCTGTCCTGCATACTCTGCCATTAGAGGGCGACAACAATGTTGATTCCAATGCAGACTCACACGAGGCTCAACTAGCTGGACACCTGATCTTTCATCGCTGGTCTCTATCATGGAGAATACATTTCTGTTATTTGTGGACGTCCCAGCTTATGTTATTTTCTTTGAGCATTCCACAAAGGTATAAATAACTTCTATGTGTAAAAATGAAGGCACATTGTTTGATCAAAAGATATTTGGAAAAACAAGCAGAATAATTCAATGGTCATAATCACTAGTTTATGCACTCATTATTTCATCACTAATATACTGATTTTTATGTGTAAAACAAAAATTGTATTTGTCTTACTTCCTTAATAGGTTTGTTTTGAGACAGGATCTTGCCCAGATTGACTTTGAACTCTTGGACTCAAGCGATCGATTCATCTGTGGGGTAGCTGAAGGTATAGGCATGCAACTATACTTGGATTTATTTTTTAATTAAATGAGTTAGAGTTTGGGTAGTCAGATAGGAAAAGACAATTAAAGCTGTATCAGGGCTCACAACTGTGCAGTGTTGATTTGGCTGCACAAGTAGATAGTGGGTCTGTCTCAACAGAAAGAATGAAAGTAAATCTAAATAACATCAAAAACTGGTTTTTAGCCATGTGAACTTAGTTTTATACTAGTTAAGATTTGGTAAAAATAAAATTTAGTTCATCTATATAAGTCACATTGGAAAGACATATCCACCAGCCAGGGTCACCATGCTGAATAGTGCAGAACAGAACATTTTCACACTGCGGAAAATGGTGTTGCATTGGGTGAGCATTCTTGGCATTCCCTCTACTAGAAGCTATGATTCACGACCTGGTACACATCCATACCTACCCATGTGACCTCGCTCCACTGGCCTTACGGCGTTCTTTAATCTGACCCTCAAATTCTTGCCATGTCTATGTTCACTGCTCTGGAGGCATACAGGTGAAGGACAGATGGAATGGTTTGTCTTCACACATGAAGTTCAGGTTAATAACATCTTCAAAAGATCAAGTACAATCAAGATAAGGAACTCTAATAAGAAAGAGCCATTTTAAAATATATTTACTTTTCTATCTCGCTTTATAATTTACTACTTATAAGAACCTAGATAATTTTAAAACTCTTTTCAACCTATATTTTTTTCTAAAATGAAGGAGCAAGAGCCACCTAAATCAAATAATAAGGTTAGGAATATTGTACCTAGAATGGACTAAAAATTTCTCACTTCCCTTCCACATCTTCAGGCCATTGCAGTCTTCAATCAACAGACTTGAGATGGTTAGAGAAATAAATCTGTACTTCTGAGGATGGGTAGAGAAAAGCTGATAGCGGTATCACTGTTGTAATACCACTTTATCAAACCAATTGTATG
The DNA here is from genome assembly GCF_000317375.1 of Microtus ochrogaster. Classification (NCBI taxonomy): domain Eukaryota; kingdom Metazoa; phylum Chordata; class Mammalia; order Rodentia; family Cricetidae; genus Microtus; species Microtus ochrogaster. The sequence goes on along the minus strand of NW_004949099.1, from coordinate 10,858,863 downwards.
TAATTCTTTGTGCCGATAAGATGAAGAGTTAATGAATGCTTTGAGAGTAGAGTTTATTATGTCTTTAGGTGGGGTACCTCCGTTGACTTTTAAGAAATAATCAAGTTCCAAAATGATGAGTGAAACAGAATGAAGCTTGTAAGTGATCCAACCATGGATGTGTACATCACATGAAAAGATTACACCAAGGAATGGTCAACTGCGGTCTTTAAAGACTTCGACTCAGGTACTTAACATCTGTAAGCCTCAGTGTCGTTTTACATTAGTGATGGTTACAACACTCCTACCTCCTTGGGATGCTAAGGTGTATATGCAACAAGCTAATATAGAAAGATCTGAGGACACTACTTGTCATACATGAGTGCTGTATACATGATCCACAATGCTGAACAATTCCTGCTGTATCTCAAGGGTCTAATTAGATGTTGCACATCACTCATCATTCCCTACTGTAATTCTAAAATATATATTTGGTTTTAATTTGAATAAGTGATCTTAAGAGTCGTAATAAAAATAGATAAGTCATTTCAGTAGATTAAATTGATCTAGGGTTACAAAGAGTACTAGGGAAACATTGAAAGAGCATAAGCCTAGTGAATATCAATCTGTTTTTAATTAACATTTTAAAATTGAAAGCTGTGTGGGTTTATTTTTGTTCTCAGATCACTTTGAATATTTACTGATCTAGAGCAAGAAATTCCTTAGCATCATTTTAAAGCAGGAAAACCTCAGGTTACCTATCCATCTCATCTTTGATTACCTCTATTCACACTCATATTCGTGTTTTTATTGTTTGATAAAAGAAAAATGGTTACCTTTGCTGCTGTATTTCTAGTTGAGGTCTAAAGGGAATAAGTTATTTCAACTTGTTTGCTTCTGGAAATACATGATTAGGAACCTATTGAAGCACTGCAGATAATTAAGCTAATAGGGTTTATTACAACCACACTTGCTAATGGTATTGTTTTTACACCTATTACTTCATATATAAAATTTATCATAGTGAGAAGTTAAGCCTTATTTCCATATTTATTGCCACCCTGATATTTGTACTATATGCCTTTTTTAAAAAAAAAATAAAAGGAAACAGCAATGGAGGTAGTTTTGAACAAGCAAAATGAATGAAATGTGACCACAAAAGATCTAATGAGATTTTTCTCCTTCCAAGGCCAAGGAAAGAGCCAGCAGAGCATGGAGAAACATTTGCTTCCAAGCCTTTCAGTATGCACTCTGGACAATCAATGCAGCAGATACCTGGCCTTTTTTGTGTTTTTTCTGAGCAAGCAAGAAAAGACTTACAATCAAAAGGTATAAAACCATAGGATTGGAATGAACGCCTTCATATCAGAGGGAAAATTTCCAACTTACATTTACCTGAGAGCCAAAGAAGAATAATAACCTCCCATTCCCCTTTCGTAGAGCCCAGTAAATCTGTCACCTTCCTGCATTTTGATTTTTCTTGTCTTCACTTTTTCCTTCACTGTGTGAAATGATACAACGAGAAATGTGCTGAATTGGCCCTCAAAGCTCCACTGAGTAGCAGCGCTCTGACATTAACTACTGTGTCACCTCACTTGACATTTTCAAATTTCCAAGTCTCAGTTTCCTTATCCTAATGAAGTGTGCAGAATCTAAATTTTAAATGTGGTATAAAACTTAACAGCATTGGGTGGATGGCTGGGAACAGAGGTGACTAAGGTTGCTACCCTAAGACACACAACTGGGAAATGGACGTTGCAGTTAGTCACCAATGAGTAACAACTGTGTAAGCTAGTCCCCTGGAGATAGGCACACAAAACAGAGCTTCCTGGAGTACAAGGTGGCATGTCTCAGCGCCAGTGATTTCCTCTATGAATTAGCCCTGGTGAAGTGCTTTCTATTCTCTTCCCATGACTTGCTCAGTGTGTAGTGGGGAAGGTCAAGTCCACAGGCAATTACAGTTCAATATAATACATCCTGAAGAGGAGAGAGATAACAGATACTAACCTAGTGCAGCAGAGGACCAGCCAAGAAGACAGATGAGGGAAGATTGAGGATTATGGATATAGGAAAGTCCTCTGCTTCTTTGTAAACGCAACACCAGAGGGAAAATGGGGTGAGGAGACAGGGAATCAACAGAATAGCCTTGTAGGTCACCAGAATGACACTGGATTCTATCATGAGACAACGGGCACCTGAATAAGGTTACATATAATATTTATGAGGCCTTTCTGTGAGCCCAGAGAAACCGCACAATGTTATAACAGCTATCTTGAGCCTTCGTGCAGGATGCCCAGTTGTACCCAGTACCATTTTACGCCATCATTCCTGCCCTCTGCCTCTCAGGAAGCATCTACATTCTGGAGCCCTTTCTGTAGCTTTCCTTTCTGCTGTAGTTTGAATGTAGAATTCCCCTACAGGCCCATGTGTTAAGCATTTTGTTCTTAATTTGATGTTATTAGAAGATGTTGGAATCTTTAAGAGTTGGGGTCCAGTGGGAGTTTTTACATCCCAATGGATTATCCTCTACAAGGACTATGAGAAGTGGCTCTTCCCCTCTGTGTCCTCTTCCTCCTCCCTTTCTTCTTACCAGATGCCCTGAGGTGCACTCAAGCCATTAGGCAATGCCTCATCACAGACCCAAAAGTGCTAAGCCCGATGACCACAGACTAGAACCTCTGAGACTGCGATCAGGGCAAAGCTTGCCTCTTTAAAAACTCTGTAGCTGCTTTGTCAGTAAAAGAATTTTACCGACACAGTTGTTAATTTTCTACCGTTCTCTGGAAAGAATCAAACTAATAAATTACCTTCCAATTACTAATTACTACTAATTACCCAGAGTAATGGCTGATGAGTAGATATGCTATTTTCTCAAGGACTGTGAGTTTTAAAAACAATTGGGATTTGATATTGGTGCTTTTATTTTTTAAATCCACTTTCATTGTATCTTCTTACACTTGGCGAACCTCATTTTTAATTGATTTAAATCAAAATGACATTTTAAATCTTTTAAAAATTTATATAAAATTGGAAATGTATTACTTTTAACCCCTTGAAAATGCCCAAGTTGGTAGAAGAATGGAGTGAATACTTTCAGGTTATGGGTCTTCAGAGGACATATATTCACACAGGACCATGAGGGAAGGTTGTCTGGTATCCTTCAACATTAAGCCACTGTCTTCCTCTATCATCCTGAAAATGGTATAGATATGCGAATCGCTTCAATAGGCTAAGTGCTGATGTTACCTAATTGATTAATTTGGTGCGTTTTCAAGAGACAATACAACAATGACTTTCCTTCAGACCCCTTTGGCAATTTATTTGAGATAAAAACACAGCTGAAGCACCTCGAACTGAGCCCAATATGTACCAGGTGATCAGTAAGTATCCTTCTTCCTTCTATAGAAAGACTTTTTCTGAGGTACTTAGGTGCTGGATGCCTTGGTGACTTCCAGGTTAGAATTTGCCTCGGCGTTTGCACCATGATCCTGTCATTAGGTCTCTGTTCTTCCTCCTGCGTCAATTCCTTTCCCCTCATTTCTTCAGTTGGTCAGCCCTCTTTTCTCTCTCTCTTCAGTGTCTCCTCCATAAACTGTAGATCTAGAATTCGGGCAGTATTACTTCCTCACTTTGTTTCATTAACAAAGTTGCATTTTTTCCCTCACTCCCCAGGGTCACCTTAAACCACAGTTTTCTCATATATTTACACATTCCTAACTTGAGTGTAATTATCTGTACTGGTATTGTGTGCATCTGATTTCATTTCTCAATGCATACGCTTTCCAAGGAGAGAGGTCTCTTCTGTTTCATTCATGGACAGATTTCACGTACTGTGCATTGTTTTGGCACAGAAGAAAAAGCTCCTGAATATTTTTGGTTTTTAGACAAAGAAATCGCTAGTTCATTGTGATTTGGGGATAGTATACATGACATTTCTAAGAATCTACAATATGTTAATATTCATAACATCAACTATTCACCAACACAGAGTTTCTATGGAGACTAAATGAGATAATTTAGGAGAAAAAAAACATGATATCCAGTTGTCTTGGTTAGTTATTTTGTTTGTTTTTCCAAATTGACACCAGATAGATTCCTTTGAAAAGAGGAAACCAATTGAGAAAAATTTTCAACTACTAGTTAGGCTTATGGGGCCTTTTTTTGATTAGCACCCTGCCCACTGTGGGTAGTACATTTCCAGGTTAGGTGTTCCATTCACCAAAATGAACACCATTCCTGCCCAGAGAAAAAGTAATTCAAAACGTTTTACTGCTCTAAAAACATATGTTCTGGGGGATCCTGTGTTCACCACCTTTGTGAATGTTTCATGTGAAATAAATGAAGAATTCTTGGTTAACTCAAATAGAAGGATATTTTCATGAACATTTTATATGACAACTTTTCTGGTCATTATGAGGGATGAGTCACCTGAAGACCATTTTCAATTAAAGTATTAAAATGTGAACTATATTATCAGTTCAAGATGTTTGTCTTGGATTAGAGATCATCCTTGACTAATATCTGAACAACACCGACAGAGTATCACAGTGTCCTGCTTATGTCCACAGAACTGACACTGGTAGTGGCTCTTAATCGTGAATTGGTGTAGCATCCGTACTGTGTGTATGAAAAACATACCACCCTCCTATGGAATCCTGATCATCTACATTCTTGTATAATCTCCTCTCCTTGGCAGGGCCTATAAGTTGTATGTTGTTATTGTTGTTGTTGCTTTTAAGAATATGGCAGAGATGTTACAGGCACTGCTCTCATAATTCTGTTCATTTTCAAGATTCAGTCTTGACAGCCTAAAGAAAGTAATTCTCTGTCTTCTCTTGAGGAAGCAAGCTGCATGAGTTGCTGGTCTATGTTGGGCTTAGGTGGAAAGGTAGTGTCCAACACCTGAAAGCAGCATCCATCAGATATCCAATGACAGGAGGTTCCTATGCCAGGAAGTAAGTGCTGCTAACACCCTAAGGAGCTTTGAGATGGACTCCTGTAGTCAAGGCTCCCGATAAAGATCAGCCTGCTTAGCATTCTCACAGTAGCTTAGAAACACATTAAGAAGCATCATAATGGCACAAAAACAGACCCGTTGATTGATAGATTCAAGTTAAAGGCCCAGACATAAATCCACATGATTATGAACACCTGATTTTTTTTTTAATTTATTTATTTATTGAGGATTTCCGCCTCCTCCCCGCCACCGCCCCCCACCTCCCC
>NW_004949099.1:10844024-10851565 GCF_000317375.1 Microtus ochrogaster | reverse complement strand
TTGATCTTGTATCCTGCCACATTACTAAAGGTGTTTATCAGCTGTAGGAGTTCTTTGGTAGAGTTTTTGGGGTCGCTTATGTATACTATCATATGAACACCTGATTTTTGATAAAGAAGCCAGAAATACCCACTGGACAAAGACTACATCTTCAATAAATCAAGTTGGATGGCTCCATATAGAAGAATCCAAATAGATCCATACTTATCACCCTGCACAAAACTCAAAGACCTCAACAGAAATTAGATACATGGAACCTTATAGAAGAGAAAGTGGGGAATAGCCTTGAATTCACTGGCCCAGGAACAGAACTTCTGAACAGAACACTGTTAGCATAAGCACTAAGTTATTAATTAATAAATGGGACCTTAAGAAACGGAGAACCTTCTGCATGGCAAAGGACATTGCCATTTGGATAAAGATGAAGACAACAGAACAAGAATAGATTTTTACCAACTACCATCAAATAGAGGTCCAATATTCAAATATATAAAGAACTCAAAAAACTAGATATCAAGAAAACAAATAGCCTAATTAAAATGAGGTACGATTTAAACAGAGAACTCAAAAGAGGAAACTCAAATGACTGAGAAGCACTTAAATGTTCAGCATCCTTATGCACCAGGGAAATGCAAATCAAAACTATTTCAAGACTGCATGTTACACATGTCAAAATGGCTAAGATCAATGAAACAAGTGGCAACACATGCTGGTGGGGGTGTGGAATAAGGGAAACACTCATACGTTGCTGGTAGGAATCCAAACTTGTACAATAACCATGGAAATCAGTGTGGCAGTTCCTCAGGAAGATGGGTATCAATCTACCCTATGATTCAGCTATACCTCTCTTGGTCATAAACTCCCAAAACACTTTACCTTACCAGTGAGATATTTGTTCAACCATGCTCAATGCTTTTCTTATACCCCAAAATTTGAAACAACCTAGCTAGTCCACAAAAGAAGAATGGATAAGGAAAATATAGTACATTTACACAATGGAGTATTGCTCAGGCATTAAATCTGAAATAATGAAATTCACAGGTAAATGGGAGGAACTAGGAAAAATCATCTTGGAGGAGGTAACTCAAATTCAGGAAGAAAATATGGTATATATTCACTTATATGTGGATATTAACTTATGTTAATAACTTAATAGTAAAGAACTAGGGCATACAGATAGATCTTATTAGGAAAGGGGAATAGAATAGACAATTATGGACAGGCAGGGGGCTGGACCAGAAAGATCAAGTGGGAGTCAGATAGGAGAGGGAGACAAGCAATGAAATACAGGGAAAGGCAGCTAAAATTAAGGGTCATTATAGTGGTAGTATTGAAACCTAATACAGTAGAAGTGTCCTAAAATACATACATATATGAATACAATCTAAATGAAATAGTCAAATAATAGGGATGACAGAGTCTTAACTGGTCAACTCTTGTAACCAAATGAAATCTCTAGTACTGAGATTGAGTTTTACATCTAATTGAGTTGCTGACCTAAAAGGTTACATGGGAATCCCCGAAGAATCCAAGCTGCTATCAACTATATATATAGCTGTAACTGTATGTAACATGAGGGCTGGCTTGTTTGTTGGGGTTTCTGTCCTGCCCTTTACCCCACAACTGTTTAGCCCCAAAGAAAATCACACATAGGTCTCCATAAATTATAAGCTGATTGGCCCATTAGCTCTAGCCTCTCACTGGCTAACTCTCACATCTTCATTAACCCATTTTTCTGATCTATGTTAGCCATGTGGCTCAGTATCTTTTTCAGTGGGGTAGATCAATCACATCCTGTTGCTTCGGTGGTCTAGGCGGGAGTGGGGGAATCAACTTCCTTCTTCCCAGAATTCTCCTCTTCTCTTTGTATGGTTTCTACTTTCTGTCTGGTTTTCCTGCCTATACTTTCTGCCTGGCCAATCAGAGTTTATTTAAAACATGATTGACAGAACACAGACAATTCTTCCATACCAACTGTATACAACTACGGCTGCCAACAATTATAGTTCTCCACCAAGTGATGGCAAGACCTCATTGCTGAAGACAACTCCTACACAACTCATTGAACATGGAGAAGTCAAGCTGGTGCCCACATAGAGCCCTCACCCCTAGTTCTAGTGTAGTGATTCTCAACCTGTGATGGTCAAAGGGCCCTTTTACAGGGGTCACTTAAAACTATCAAAAAACACAGATATTCACATTACAATTCATAATAGTAGAAAAGTTAGAATTATGAAGTAGCAAAGAAAATAATTTCATAGTTGGGGGGATCACCATAGCATGAGGAATTGGATTAAAATGTTGCAGCAGTAGGGAGGTTTAGAATCATTGTTCTAACATCTTTAGTACAGAGAAGAACTCTGCAGGCTACCAAAGGAGAAATGTAAATGCCAAGCTAGCCATAAAACCTTTATGTACAATAGTGTCCTGACTTCAAGATGCACTAGGGAAATGGTGGCTCAAAGCTTGTGGGACTAACCAACCAATAGACTTAAGGCTCTCTCCATGAGATGGAACCCATTCCTGGCACTGTTTGGGTGACAATGAACCAGAGAACTAGATAGCCCAAGGATGTAGGGTAAAACCAAATACTGCCATTCTAGACAACAACAAAAACGTAGCAACAAAATGACTCCTTCTGATTTTCTGCTATACTTATAGATCAATGCTTTGCTCAGCCATCGCCAGAGGAGTTTCTTCCTGAAGAAGATGGGAACAACTACAGAGATCCACAGCCAGGTATTAAGCAGATAATAAGAAACCTTAGAACACTCAGCTCCTTTCAGAGCTCAGGCTTCCCCAAAAGAAGAGGCAGAAAGAGTTAGAGCCAGAAGGGAAATAGAGAACACTGAGAAAATAAGGCTTTTTAAATCAATATGATCAAAGCTTATATGAACTCACAGAGACTGAGGCAGCATGTACAAGGCCATTTTTCCTTCTTTTTGTTTTCCTTGTCCAACTTTGATGTGTCAGGTTTTGTTTTATATATTACATCATGTATGTATATTATATATTATAATATGATATTTTATTATTATCAATTAAAAGCATGTTTGCTTTCTAATGAGAGACAGAAAGGATGTGGATCCAGATGGAAGAGGAGGTAGGGAAGAGGGAGTAGAGGGAGAGGGAAATCATAATTGGAATATATTCTGTGAGAAAAAATTCTCAATAAATGGGAAAAAGAAGAGGAACAAGTTGAGGCATGCTTAAACTCTTGTGGGACACATTTTGAGTTGATAAATATTGTTATATTTGTTTATATTGTTATATTTGCATAACTTGTTATAAATATATAGAAAGTAACCTTAGGGGTCAGTGATGAGCCTAAAATGAAATCCTTGAACTTGAAGGATATGAATATAAAAATATGAAAAAATGGATGAGTATGAAAAATAGTGACTAGAAGACAGCTCAGATGGCAAAGTGTCTGACATATAAACACAAGGACCTTAGCTGGAATCCACATAAAAAATACTAGTGTTGCTGTGCACATTTCTAATCCTAGTGTGGTAGGTAGAGGCATAAATTCCTGAGAATTGTTGGCCAGCAAGTACAGTTGAATTAATAAGTTCCAGGCCAGTAAGAGACCATGTCTTAAGAAACAATATGGCTGACTTCTAAGGAACAAGAGCCAAGGCTGACCTGTGGTCTCCACATACATGGGCACACAGGTGAACATGCTTCCTGCACAGGTACACATAGACACATGATAACATGAAAAGACTCTTATACACATGTGAAAAGTAATACAGCTCAAGGAAACATCATCAAATACGACTGTCCTCTGGGGAGTAGATTTTTTATTTTAATTATTTTTGCTAAATACTTCTAAGTACTCTGTCTCTCTAGTTTCCTCACAATGTACCTGGACATCCTCCAAACACACACTGCCAAGTGAGGCCTGCAGTGCCTGGATTCTGCTTTGTCACATGCTTGGGAACTATCTGTGGTTCTTCTGTGGCCTTGGGTGTCTGCCCAGTGTAATTTAAAATTTCCCATCTTTTCCATACAGGAAGATACTCTATGCTTTCTCATTTCATGTGCTCCTTTCATTTCACAGTCTAGTTTTTTCATAGACTTGACTTTTGAGGCGACTTCATGATCTCTCACAGGAGTCACCAGTATTCCTTGCTCAAAACTGAATCCACTTGAGTCATCATTATATACCTGTAAGGCAGAAACCACTATTGTTTGGGTTTCCTATTCTCTGATAGACTTTTTACTGGCCATTGATAGTTCTTATAGATTGAAATGGGAGAAAATTCAAGCACATGAAAAGTGGATGATGCTTTTGTAGTGGTAAGTACATGATTGAGAATCATAGTTTATATTTATTATAGGGTTTCCTATTTCATTTCAAGAAACAAGGTTAATGTGGGAACCCAATATTAACTGTGATGGCTACAAATTTCTGGTGGTTGTATTTTTGTTTGGGTTAGGTATTACCAAAGTAATGAGCTTCAGGTTCAGTGAGGAGACTCAGACTTGAAAGAAAGGAAAAAGGAGAGGGTGGCAGAGGAAGACATCTCAATATCAGTCTTTGAGCTCATATGCATACTCGCACGCATACACACACACACACACACACATACACACACACACTACATGTACTCATAAACCAAATCCATACATTCTATCTCATATTCTATGCTTCCAGAATCTGCATTATCATAAATGGTATTTCTACTGGAGAAAGGAAAACATTCCATGAGAAATATTTTCATAAAAAGGTGTCCCTAAGACAAATACACTTGGAGTGACATTTTTAAACTGTTGAGAGAAACTTACATAACTAGAACTTGGCATCATAGTCAACTCAAAGTAGACAACCCAGGGTCTTTTAGCACATTCACAGTGCATAGCCACCTCCACTAAGCTAGTTCTAGGACATTTTCAGATCTCCAAAGGAAACTGTACACAATAAGCATTTTTCCTCTTTTCATGATTCTAATAACCATTAACACATCTTCTGGGATCTTTCTCATTTGGGGATAGTATGCATGATGCTTCTGCAGATATCTGAGTAAAGTGTAAGCTTGAATACATGTGTACAATTCCTTGGCATCTTGTAATGATTTTAAGGCTTGATTTTTATATTAGTTTTTAAATTACCATACAGAAGTTCCACTGTGGCATTCCCACAGTGCTCTGTTGTTTTTGATCCTTCTCTCCCTTCATCATTCTCCTGTCCTTCTCCTGCTGGTCTCACTGTCCTCCATCATCCCCTGTTACCTGCATGTGTCATGTAGTCTTTCATTTTCTTCTTGCATTTATTTAAGGTCTCATTTCTCCCTCTTATTGTTCCTTTCTTGTTCCTGACTCATAATCTTCAATATCACACATATATGAAATTAAAATTTAGGATCCACATGTGAGGGAAACACTTAGTACTGGTCCTTCAGAGTCTGGCTTATTTTGCTTAACATACTGTTTCCTAGTCCCACTCATTCTTTTGCAATTGGCACAATTTTAATTTTCTTTCTGGTTGATTGTGTATGTGTATTCCATTCCTTTTTTACATCTATTGATGAACATTTATGCTGGTTTTGTTTCTTATCTATTATGAATACTACAGAAATAAACATAGATGTGCAAATATCTCTGTGCTAAGACTTAGGTAGATCATGACAAGGAAAGATGCCCTCACACCAGTTTCTGGCTTCATATGGCATGCATAGTCCTTTGGTCCTTGGGATGCATGCTTAGGAACAATGCAGTATATATTACTTGTTAAGGGAGCTTAAGTCTAATCCAGAATGACCGAGACCACATGGAGCATGTTGTGTTTCAGAGTATCAAGGAGAGCTGCCTGATTTGGCTGGGAGGCAGAACACAGCAGGTGAGAAGACCTGGGAACTGGCAAGTGTAAGAGTGATATGGAAAGATGGGAAACAGCATCTGAGATGTAGGCCTAAGTTCTCATCACTGATCGTCTGTGCAGTTCTCTGTTGTAGGGGGCCACGTGTTTGTTTCCTGGCCTCCCAGACTCCCAAAATAATCACACAGAAACTATATTATTTAAATCACTGCTTGACCCATTAGCTCTAGCTTCTTGTTAGCTAACTCTTACATTTTAATTTAACCCATCTCCATTAATGTGTGTATTGCCACAAAATTGTGGCTTACTGGGTAAAGTTCTGTCTTTGGCAGGGGCTACATGACTTCTCTGTCTCTGCCTCCTTCAGCATTCAGTTTAGTTTTCCCCACCTACCTAAGTTCTACCCTATCAGGCCATGGCAGTTTCTTTATTCATTAATGATATTCACAACATACAGAGGAGAATCCCACATCATTGCTCATCACAGTGTCTACTTAGTGGTTGTTTTCCTTCAGCTGTATGCCCAGAGCACACTCATTACCCACCCAGTCACTCAGTGTTTCATGACCCATGAATGTCTCCTGTATGGAATGGCAAGGATGTCAGTGTCCAACTCAGAACACTTGTTTACAGTAGCCCAAGGTTTGCTGACTGACTTTGTTCCATTTTGTGTGTTCTGAAGCACAAAAAAGATGAATTTTTCTATTGTAAAACAAAGAGTAATTATAATCTTTATGTGTAAAAAATGAAATTAATATCAAGGTTGTCATAGGAAATTAAGTTACTTAATGCATTTAAATTACTCAGAACATTGTTATTAATTCTAGCCAATCAGTATGTCACCATCATTACCCACTCAATGTGTAAAACCAAGGGTGATATTTTCAAATGTAACCTAACATGTTATTCATTTGCTTAAAGCTCTTCTCTCTCCATTTTTATAAATCAAGAAAGACTGTGTGTACCTCGGCTCTGCTCCAAAATTCAGATTCTAACCACTCAAGTTATTTGAGACTATTGTTGGTTTAGCTCGCTCTTTAAACTGCTCCTTTTCTTTCCTACAAATTGACAAAATTTTGCTATGACAAGGGATCAAGAGATTTCTCTTCCTCTGCCCATCTATACGGCAATTCTCTATGATGTGCCTACACAGCAATTTTCTCTGCTAGTTGGTCCTTCCACTATGGAAATTGGCTTCAAACCACTCCTATAAAAGAACTTTGGTAAAGAAATTCCTCTATTATTAATTTTTATTTCTAATCTTTAATAATTATTTCTTCTCTTTTTTTGCTGTAGTCCAAATGTAGCCTAATTACAATGTAAAGATGTTTTATGTAATGACTATAGTTTTGGCTCTCTGGCCTTCAACTTTCTTACAGGGATCCATTTATCCACTCATTCTTAAGATTTTCATATTTCACAATGCTTAGATATTTGTACTATATATTCATGAAATATTGTATAAATAAATACAGTAACTAGTATAGCTTTCACTTCAATTTCTGGGAAATAGAACAAAAGGCATATACTATAATGTTTGGGTTTTTTATTTTATTTTTTTGATTTTTATTTTTTAAATTTATTTATTTATTGAGAATTTCTGCCTCCTCCCCGCCACCACCTCCCATTTCCCTCTTCCTCCCCCGATCAAGTCCCTCTCCCTCATCAGCTTGAAGAGCCATCACGGTTCCCTGACCTGTGGGAAGTCCAAGGACCGCCC
>NW_004949099.1:10841653-10843307 GCF_000317375.1 Microtus ochrogaster | reverse complement strand
TGAGTGAGGTAAGCCAGACCCAAAAAGAGGAACATGGGATGTACTCACTCATATTTGGTTTCTAGCCATAATTAAAGGACAGTGAGCTTATAATTCACAATCCTAGAGAAGCTAAATAAGAAGGTGAATCCAAAGACAAACATATAGGCATCCCCCTGAAGAATAATGTTTTCATTTTATATACTGTTGTGATATGAGCGGCAGGCTGCGTCCCACAATCTGGCTCCTGCCCCTGCATGGTTAGCTTTATATCTGAAATAATTATATAGAAATTGTATTTTTTAAACATGGCTTGGCCCATTAGTTTCAGCCTCTTATTGGCTATTTCTTACATATTGATTTAACCCATTTCTAATTCTAATAATCTGTGTAGCCCACGAGGTGGTTTATCAGGGAAGATCTTAACCTGTGTCTGTCTGGAGTGGGAGAATCATGGCGACTCCTTGACTCAGCTTCTTTCTCCCAAATTGCAACGGGTGTAATAACCAGGCTAGCTTAATATGAAACAGCAAATTTTAATGAAGGGATATCTTACAACATCAGGGATCCAGCGATGAACAGGAAATATAAAAAGAGAGCGGCGGGGCTCAGGCCGCCAGATTTATATGTAAGCATTAGCCCGAGGCGAACATGCCCCCCAATTGGGCAGAGTTTCCCCTATAATATACTATTCTGTTGGGTGTTAATAATTCTCTTATTTTCACTGAAATTATTAATTTATTCTTCTGTATAGTTTAACCCTTCATCTTAGTCAGTGTTCTTTTGCTATGAAAAGGTACCAGGACCACAACTCTCATAAAGGAAAGCATATAACTGGGATTATCTTACAGTGTCAGAAGTTTAGTCTATTGTCATTATGTCTGAAAGCACGATGGATGCAGGCAGACATGAGGCTTGGGAAGTAGATGAGATTCCTATATCCAGATCTGCAGGTGGAAGGAAGGGAGAGAGAGCCTTTGGGCTTCTTCTGGGCCCTTGAACCTTCAAAGGCCATCCCTAGTGACATACTTCATCCAACAAGGTCCACACCTTCTCCAGCAATGCCATGCATGCCATTCTTTTCAAGTAGTGCACTTCCTGGTCACCAAGCATTCAAATATATGAGCCTATGGGGACCATTCTTCTTCAAACCACCATGCCATACTTATTCTGCAGAGGATGTACCATGGTAAATTCTTTTAAGCCCTGGTCATCATTTGAAATCACAGCATGCTTTTACCTTACTCATTTAAAACTAGTAATTCAATTTTTCAGTATGTAAGACACAATGAAAACCTTAAGAAGGGTAAAAAGATCTGGATTCTGGGCTACACACTTTTAGAGTTTGGCTTTCCTGGATAAAGCTTCTCTTCCTTTGACAGGTGATGCAATCAGTTGCTCCCCCTCCTTTCCACATGTGCTTCTGGGGTGTGTTCCTTTGTCTTTACCTAGCACAAATCATACCATTTCAACCATAATGAGTGCTAAAAAGAGGAGCATGGGATGTACTCACTCGTATTTGGTTTTTAGCCATAAATAAAGGACAGTGAGCTTATAATTCGCGATCCTAGAGAAGCTAAATAAGAAGATGAATCCAAAGACAAACATATAGGCATCCTCCTGAATATTAACCTTCATCAGGCGATGAAAGGAGACAGAGACAGAGACCCAAATT
>NW_004949099.1:10840713-10841353 GCF_000317375.1 Microtus ochrogaster | reverse complement strand
TTACTCTTCAAGCTGATGAGGGAGAGGGACTTGATGGGGGAGGGGGAGGGAAATGGGAGGTGGTGGCAGGGAGGAGGCAGAAATCCTTAATAAATGAATAAAAAAAGAAGGCATGAGAAAATTACTTTCCTTTGCAACAAGATAACAAATATTTTGCACCTGTAGGTGACATACTCTGCCACCACCCCTGAACTGTACTATCATGTCCTTCAAGCAGCAGAGATAACTAGGCATAGACAAACTTCCCTGACTATGTTCCAATAGGACTGTTTAGTGTGGTAGGGGCCAGACTTGGTCTACGGGCTGTTGTTTACTGATCCCGAGCTTAGAGTTCTTCTCAAAGCATGGTTGGGTCTGCAGTAAATACAGACATTTGGAACATGTCACTTAAATCTCACAGGAATTTTACATCTGTAAAACCTAACAATAAAACCTTCAGACATACGCCATGTCAGTATTTTCATTTCCATTTCATGCTAATTCACTTTTTCTTTTACTGTGTTTGAAGAAAGGAGGGTTCCATGAAAAATCAGATGTTCAGTGATGATGATAAAAGATTGATCACACCTTTAATCCCAGCACTCAGGAGGCAGAGGCAGGCGGATCTCTGTGAGTTCGAGACCAGCCTGGTCTACAAGAG
>NW_004949099.1:10837529-10840613 GCF_000317375.1 Microtus ochrogaster | reverse complement strand
AAGATTGATCACAACAAAGCACTGAACGCTACTGATTCAGATCACCACATGGCGTAAGATCAGCCCAGGAAACAGAGTTGATCTGCGATCAATCTAAAGAAACATGCTATCTCCTGTTGTACTTAAGCATGCACAAATGTGAGCTTGTTGATATCTGAGGTCATCCCACAGAACCTGGGGAGAGAGGTGCAGTAGTGGACACTACAACCGAGAGATGAGAACGGATCTGAGCACCGAGGACACAGTTTGAGACTATGTCTTAATAAATATGCGGTTCACAAGCTACCTCTCCCCTGTTTTCACTTTCTTTGCCTATGAAATTTTCCCTCTCCCTTTACTGAGAATTTAGCTAACAATTCCCTCCCACCCCTTTCTGTCCCTTGTAACCAAATCAATCCTAAAAGCATCAATCTTCCTGCATTCTTCCTCCATGAGTTGCCTGTTACTTATTACAAACACCACTTCTCTTATTCATTCATGGGTTTCTGCTGCTATAAAATACATGAGTTTTATCAAACAATATTTCGATTTTGTTAGAATTTAAATTTATTTTTATTTCTGATTTATGGATAAATTGTAGATATTTATGCTTCACTTTATAATATGATTATGATATTCAGGAATTTTTGTTTACAATGCCTATTGAAGTGAAAAGAATGGGAATGAAAGGATAAGAAACTCTGAATTAAAAACAAAACAAACACAATGTCACAATACCCCTTATGTGAAGATCTCTGATATGATTAAGTAATACAACAGCCAGAGTATGTTAAGGGTGATTGGAATATACCAATAAGAGTATACTTTACAACATTTTTCTATAAATTTTTTTCTTTTAAAAAGCTTTTATTTTCAGCTTTATACATAAAATATGATCATTTATATCCAATTCTCTAATTTCATTCCATGTTTCACCAACTTTCCCTATTATTAACTTCATATTTGTGTGTGTGTGTGTGTATGTGTGTGTGTGTGTGTGTGTGTGAGAGAGAGAGAGAGAGAGAGAGAGAGAGAGAGAGAGAGAGAGAGAGCGAGAGAGAGAGAGCGCCCATTAAATCTGGTTAGTGTTTCACACTGTGGAACCATCTATGGACAAGATATTTGTTATTAATATCAGTTTTGCGCCCTACAAAATAGGATGAGTTTCTTAGTATAAATAAAATTCTGCATGTACCTCAAAAGAGGATTTCAATGCCCAGGCTGCTCTATGAGAGTCAGGAAAATGTATCTCTTTGATGAGGTTTACAGTTTCATTTCAGTAATGCAAGGCTGACCACTTGAGTCTCTAGCAGCATAAAGGGAAAAGATTATTACAAAGGTAGGAGAGAAGAAATTTACTTCTAGGCTCCAGCCAATATATTCCCCCAAATCCCTTTAGCTGAAGACAAGCTTTCAGGGCTTCATTTCCCAAGAAGTGTTAAAAAATAAATCTTGTCTTCAGAAAAGTCCCTGAAGATCATTTTGGTCAGTTACCTGGCAACTGACCCCCTATACAGAGGCACAACTTCAAATGCTTCCTTCTGCATGGAGGGCCATTAAAATATATTTTTTCCTTCACAGGGAAAAGAAAGCTGCCCAAAAACTTTTGGAAGAATTTTTATGTTCTAAAATAGACTTCTTCTAATCTGCCATTGGAATCAGGAGAAGTATTTTGTGTCCTCAAGCTGTCTTGCATTCCCAGTGACATCTTGGGTTCTATAACTATCGTATTCTGTCCTGACTAGACTTTGGAAAAGAAAACCTTTGCTGTTTTAGAGAGAGGCGGCTATCTGTGCACATCAACACAGCACCCTTTCCCACTGCTCACAATGATAGAAGGACTGTTGTTTTCACCTCCAGCCCCATTTACCCCTGTGTTGTATAGCCTGGTGCTGCTAGCATTACATAATCCATCTAATTGATTCATCTCTGCAGCCCCAACTCCTCACTCTTCTATGGAGATAGAGACATTACAAAGCCATAAGGATTATTAAGG
Source organism: Microtus ochrogaster (assembly GCF_000317375.1). Lineage (NCBI taxonomy): Eukaryota > Metazoa > Chordata > Mammalia > Rodentia > Cricetidae > Microtus > Microtus ochrogaster. Next base: position 10,838,638 of record NW_004949099.1, on the reverse strand, counting down.
AATCTCACCACTCCTGTTGCCTCTCAACGATACTTGATATATGAACTATGCTTGCTGAAATCCCACGACATAAGCTCTCCCCTTATGCTACATTACAGATGAGGAAACAGGCCATCACAGCGAGAAACTGTAAAGACAAGATCAAACTCTTATCTGGACTCTCTTAACTAACAGTGCTGTGTTGTGAACATCAAGCTGCTGTTGTTGAAAAGTATATTGACTACTATCAGGCATGAGATTTGCATCTCAGTAAGCATAACATCTAAACAGATTTGTTGAAAAATTCAAAAATATATGTTGCTGCACATGGGGGACAACTTTCCACTAGCAGTGACTCTTCTTTTTATTGAAAAAAATTTCTGCGTCCTCCCTGCCTCCCTCTCCTCTCCCCTCCCCCCACTCTTCTCCCACTCCCCCCAATCCTCTCCCACTCCCCCCACTCCTCTCCCCCTCCCTCTCCAGTCTGAAGAGCAGTCCGGATTTCCTGTCCTGTGGGAAGTCCAAGGTTCTCCCCACTCCATCCAGGTCCAGGAAGGTGAGCATCCAAACAGGCTAGGCTCCCACAAAGCCAGTTCATGTAGTAGAATCAAAACACAGTGCCATTGTCCTTGGCTTCTCATCAGCCCTCATTGTCCGCCATGTTTAGAGAGTCCAGTTTTATTCCACGCTTATTCAGTCCCAGTCTGGCTGGCCTTGGTGAGCTCCCGATAGATCAACCCCACTGTCACAGTGGGTGGGTGCACCCCTTGTGGTCCTGACTTCCTTGTTTATGTTCTCCTTCCTTCTGCTCCTCATTTGGACCTTGGGAGCTCAGTCCGGTGCTCCAGTATGGGTCTCTGTCTCTATCTCCATCCATTGCCAGATGAAGGTTCTATGGTGATATGCAAAATACTCATCAGTATGGCTATAGGATAAGGTCATTTCAGGTTCCCTCTCCTCAGTTGCCCAAGATACTAGCTGGGACATCTCCCTAGACACCTGCGAGCCCCTCTGGAGTCAAGTCTTTTATGTGTATTATGATTCTGAGCAGAACTATTCTTCTTTTAATACACATGCACACTCACAACACCCCCCCCCCACACACACACAGAGAGAGAGAGAGAGAGAGA
>NW_004949099.1:10819366-10837429 GCF_000317375.1 Microtus ochrogaster | reverse complement strand
AGAGAGAGAGAGAGAGAGAGAGAGAGAGAGAGAAGGAAGGAAGGAAGGAAGGAAGGAAGGAAGGAAGGAAGGAAGGAAGGAAGGAAGGAGAGAGCTTTTAAAAACCAAATAGGGCAGATGAGATGGCTCAGCAGATAAAAGTTGGCAAGAAACACACTATCAACTGTAGCCACAGTGTTGTTGGTAATGGTTTAGATGGTGATGGTATTATGGTAATAAGATTTTTTGTTGGTTTTATTCCTTATTTGTACCATAATCATGTGGTCTTCAAAGTTCCTAGATGAGGTGGTTAATTTAATTACTACTACCGGAGTGATACAGAAAGGAGGGATGAATAACTATTTACATGAATAATAAGTGAGGAGTGAGGATACATTTTAAACCAGTCTAGAATTCCGAGCCTTCACTGTTAAGTACTAGCTGGGCAGCAAGTCTTCTAGTTACCCACTGCTCAAAATGTACTGGCCCCAAAAACAACATGCTACCTCAGTTTTGTGTTTGACTGTTGAGCTGGAGGTTCTTGCATTCGTTTAATCTCTTATGAGCAAATAGACGCTGGTCACTGGGGCTTTAGGCATCTGGGGAGGGACATCCAAGATAACTTACTTGCCGGGTTGGCAACTGATGCTGCTGTGGGTTGGGAGACCATTAAGACTGTCAATTAGCACACTTATATATGACCCTTCCAGACAGTTTGGAATCCTCACAGCACTGAGACTGGAATTTGATGAGGAGCATCCCAGTAGGAACATCCAACACCCTGGAGGCAGGGCAAGAGTACATGTTGATCCAACCTTGGCAAGACTGATCGCGACTCCTCATATCTCTTTGCTCAGGGGAGAACTCAGCACTCAGGGCAGTCCAGGTCAAGGATGATTACATCCAACAACTCAGTAGGGAGAACAGCCATTTAAGAACACCAAGAGAAAGAGTGAAAATCATTATTTTAAAAACGATCTACAACATCCCATTTCCTCCCCTAATTTAGGCAAATTTGGAACTGGTTCTCTGGAATACAGAGGATGCTGGGTAAGGAAGCCTGCCTTGCTACTCTCCTTGAATGTCCCACAGGGCAATGGCTTCAGATATCTGTTTCGAACCACAGTTTTAGTGATAGTGGATTGAGCAGGCCCATTATTTATCTTTATTTGCTTGAGGGAATGAAGGTTCGCTGGCATTGTATTTCAAGAGGTGGGTAGGAAAATCCTGCAGAATAAACAGCAGCACTTCAAAGGATGCTTCTTAAACCTCTGCCCACAGAGATCGCTTTCCCCTTCCAGCCTGTGAGGGAAGTTTGCTTGCCATTGCCTCACTTGCTTTGATGTAAATTCTTCCTCGGTTTCCTTTCTTTCTTGATCTGTGTGTGAGCCTGGGGAGCTCATGTCTTTCTGCACCCTCACAATCAAACCCAAGTTGCTTTAGATATCTGTCCTTGGGCTATGCCTGCAGCAACACCAACTTCGGGTGGGATTTCAAATGTGCCCCCTAATCCAAAATGAAGTGAGCTGAATACTCTGGAATAGCCATTAAGCAGGTAGGAAGTATCTCTTATAGATTTTACTCTAACTTAAAACAACTAAATGCATATTTATTTGTCAAGTTTTTAAACGCAAGGTGAGGGGGTTTCTGGGACTCAGGATTCTCTTATTGAGGTCTCACAAACTCAGTGATTCCTGCCTAAGACACATTTGTTGAGTATTACCTGCAATGACTAGTTTTGTTTTCTTTAAAATCAAAATGAACAAAATGAAAATTGGAGAAGATCGCAGATAGAAACCCTAGTAATGGGCATCTCCGTGTCAGTCTCATAGACAGAAAAGAGGATATCAGTCAGCACAGCAGTTGGTGGCAATGTTGAAGAGCTTCATTGCATTTTGGTTCTCACTCTGGCAAGCAACATCTTAGTGAAAACCACACTATCCAAAGTCCATAGGAAAAGCCAGATTTTAGCATAAAACTTTTGGTAATCTAATATGGAAGCTAAGTTTAACTTGAACAATAATTATTTTGAAAGCATATCTGTAGTAGGAGGCTGCTTGATTGTAGCCTCACAGAAACTATATTAATTAAATCACTGATTAGCCTATTAGCTCTAGTTTCTTATTGGCTAGCTCTTAAGTACTAAACTACCCCATATTCATTAGTCTGTGTATCGCCACGTGGCTGTGGCTTACAGGCAAGTTTCCATCTGGCGTCTGTCTCTGATGGGGCTACATGGCATCTCCTGACTCTATCTTCTTTCTCCCAGCATTCAGTTTAGTTTTTCCCACGTAGCTCTATTCAGCCCTATGCAGGCCCAAATCAGCTTCTTTATCAATTAACCAATAAAAGCAGCACATATACAGAAGGACCTCCCACACCACATAGTCTATGGGCCAGACACAACTCTAAGTGGTTTTTTATTTAACATGGGGTTATAGCAGGCTGTGAATATAAGAAAAGAATATTTTGTCAGGAGAAAGACTTAATGATCATGTTAAGACTTGGCCTCGGCGTCATTTGGAATTCACTGACTGTGTGTGACCTTCTGTTTTCAAGATCACAGCATGACCTAAGAGGAACCTGGGAAACTCAATTCTCTAGGACTTACCATAGATCCATGATTTACAGGCTTTACCTTGTGTGCTTGTTTTCAGTTGCGCAAAATGACACCCAGTGTTGCATCTGCTTTCTTCTACAGTAGAAATAGGGGAGGGAATAGTACGGAATCACTAGCAAACTAATACGAATACATTTGTTTTTGCTATCCGTTTTCTAAGGGAGGGAACCGAGGCTTGGTTTCTAAGTAATAAGCAAAAGTATAGACATTAGTGCCAAGGGCAGTGTTAACTCTTAAAGCCAAACTGATAAACTGCTATTTCCCACCACAGTGTTGAGGAAAATCGAGCTTAGATTAACCACACGAACACAAAGCAAATGAGATCAGAGTCTGAAACAGAATCCTAGCTCATCAGATTCCAAAGCAGAAGCTGCCAGGCAGCATATCACATTGTCTCATTGATGTTTGGGGGCAGAGTCCATTCACATACCCCACAGGTGATGTAGGAGGACACAGGCTGCTCCATTCTTGGTGTATGAAGCACAGGAGAACTGTGCTCAGCTCAAGAAAACCATCCAGGCTTGTAGAAGCAATGTGTAAACTGCCTCAGATCAATAGAAACACGGGAGTCATTCAGCAAAAACCACCTTGGCTATGTATTAACCAGAGCAAGCATCCGACCTGTTGAGATGACCACTACTAATGAAGAAAACAGGGAAGTAAACATGCTGGTGTAGACATGGGGAAAGAAGAGTCCTTCGGTGCTTCTGGTGGGAAAAAAACAATGCCAGAGCTGCTTGGGAAAACAAAATGGAAGGCCCTCAAGACACAGAACTATCATATGATGTAGTAATTCCATTCTGGGACTATATCCAAGAGAATTTAGAGCTAGCATTTGAAGAGTGATTTGTTCACACATGATTGTACAACACCAGACATGATAGTCAAATGATTGATGCCAACCAAACCCCTTCACTAGATGAACAAATAAAATATAGAAGGAAAGAGGAAAGGAAAGAGGGGCAAGAGAGGTGGAATATGATTTATTCCTTAAAATGGAAGAAAATCTGACACAAAGCATAACATAATATCTAATTCCTGTTCCTTTTAGATGATATTTGGTAGGTCTGGAATAAAGCCAAGGAATCTGTGGATTCAGAAACTACACCATCTTGGGTTTGTGTCCACAGTGGTGTGGGAACACATAATGTTTAGAGTTTAATCAGAACCTTAACTCATTTAAATGAGTCCACAGGGATTTTTCCAGGTAAAAAATGTCTTCAGAATAGTTTACCCCATGTCTTTCCTTTCAACAGAAGGAAAAGAAAATAAAAAACAACACAGAAAATGTTGTGCATCCTTGGTCTTTGTTTTCCCTTGCAAACCAAATATGGGAACATCACAAGGAAACTACCTCTCAAACTCCAAAGTGAATTATGTTGAACCTTCAGGATTAAAAACTTATCCATAAGTAAAGTCAAGAATGAAAGGTTCCCGTAAACAACAGAGAGCTTGAGCAAACACTTGTACTGATTCATTTATTGGCTCCTTTTTTCATTCACAGAGAGGAGAGATCAGAGGGATTTCCAGAAAAACTTGGGCAGTCGGACTGCAAGGGAGGGAGCTCACTCAGAAATTCCCTCTGTAGTCTGGTTTCTCTGGGTTCTCCCTTTACTCCTAGGGAGGAAAAAGCCTCTGTGTGGGAACCTCCACAGAGAATTTTGGCCTAAAGCTTAATGCAAAAACCAAAAAACAAACAAACAGACAAAGAAAGCCATTGGTTTAAACAGAAAGGGGCAGAAAGAAAAACTATCTTAAAATATAAAGGCTCCATTATAGGGAAAAGGGGAAGTATTGAGAAATTCTTGTCTTTTTACGGCACAATTCTATGAGCCTAATGGTTAATCTCTATGATAGTTACACAGAAGAAGAAAAAAATACCTCATCCTCTCATTTCTATTTTTTTGAACATATGTCACTTTTTCATGAGATATTTATGACACAAGAGTGTAGCATGGTCTATATACAGACTAAGCTAAGAAGTGTGCATGAAGAGAAAGTACATTCCCTAGTTCCTATCAGTAAAGATGGAGTGTGTTAATGTAGTTTGAGGGAGACCAGCGTTGCTGTCTTTAGGGAGTTTTGGAGTCACCTCGCCTGTTTGTCAATCACCCATTGCTGATTCCCCAGCGAGATTTGGATCTGGCAGGTTTGGAATGGAACACTCCAAATTGCATTTTTAACTATTTCCCCAAACCTGCACAAATCAGTACTATTCTGAAGGGTAGGAACCATTCAATTTTAACTTAAGGATCCTGTTCCACTCTGAAACAAAGGGTCCTCAATAACTTTGGTGGTATATAGAGATATTTACTGAATTAAAAATGTAAAAAGGAGAAGTTTTACAAATATTTCAAGTTACCTAAATTAATAATAACATCGCAGATTAACATAAATAACTTATTTCAAAGGAAAATAACTATATTTTCTAAAAGAAATTTTTGATAGCTTTAATGCATATATTAATGTGAGAAAACAGGAGTTTCATATATGCTTCTTCATTTAATCTTTTGTGATATGTGGTTTTACTTAAAGTATGTGAAGAGTGTCTCTTCTTGTGCAGATATATTCAGAGAAAGTGCTATATTATAAGATGCTAACATGGCATTATTGCAGCTACTGCCAGATATAATGTCTTACACTTGCAATCCCAGCACTTAGGAAGCGGAGGCAGGAGAGTTGCTATGAATCTCATACCAGATTGGGCTACCTAGTAAATCCAAGGTGAGCCTGGGCTATAGTAGAGTGAGATGTTATCTCAAAACCCAAACAAACAAATAGAACAGCAACCAAGGAAGAAATGATACTCACTGTACATCTTCAAAATACAAAGGAAAATAGTTTCCATGCTGTTACTGATAAGCCTTTGTTCTCTTTGTACTGTGAGAGAACTTATATCCAGGCGAGAATTTGTCATATTGGTAATTGTTCACTTGGAAATGTAGGTTCACTGAGTTAAGCAGATTTTGAAATGTTGGCACATTTCATCATATAATATCAAAACCAGAATCTTAATATGCCACTGCCAATCACGCCAGGAAAGTCTGCATGTATTGGGAACCTGTCAAGTTAAAGTTTTCCTAAATTGGAATTTTTCCCTTGAAAGCTTGAACTTTCTCATAGTCGTCAAATACTATGAATCATTGTCCTGAGAAACGACAGTCTCATGTTTATGGGTGTGGGGAGGGTGTGCTGACAAATATTGAATCTGCATGACTATACCCATCAGTTTGAAAGGAATTAATAGTGGTATAAACAGGTTGGCTAATCAAGTTAGCAATGGGAACAAAGACAATATAAGTCTTTGACGTTTTGTCACATGGAATACTTGTGTGCTCAAGTGTTTAGATTAGATGAAATTAACATGTTCACATAATTGCTAGTTCATTCTTGAGTGAATGTAATTATTTTAATTTACTGTAATCAGGTGTCAGTGAATGCTATAATAACTACTGGTGTGTTCTGGTTTCTGGAGACACTGATCTGACTGTTATGTGAACTCTAATCATTACTGACTTCAAATCAGGATTTTTGAAAATAATTTTGAACACTTGGACCCTTATGAGTGTCAGAGAATCACTAGTTAACAGTGAATATCTAATCCAGAGAACAACATAGAAAATGAAAACTCACAGGCCCTCACAAAGACTGAAAATTTAATTGAATTTGATACAAGCATTTATTAATCAGGAGTTTTCTTTAGAAATATGATTTCCACAATATGGTAGTTTCTCAAAAAATTGGGACTAGATCTTCCTCAAGACCCAGATAAACCACTCCTGGGCATATATTCAAAGAATTCTCCATCCTACCTCAAGGGCACTTGCTCAACTATCGTCATGGTGGTCTTATAAAAGCCAGAAACTGGAAGCAACCTATATGTCCCTCAACCAAAGAATTAATAAAGAAAAAGTGGTACATTTACACAGCAGAGTATTATTCAGCTATTAAAAACAATGACATCATGCAATTTGCTGGCAGATGCTTAGAACTAGGGAAGATCATCCAGAGTGAGGTAACCCAGACCTGGATAATAAACTTGGTATGTAGTCACTTATAAATGGATATTAGCCATAAAGAAAATGATAACCATGCTACAATCCACAGACCCAGAGAGGTTTAGTGGCAAGGAGAACCCAAAGGGGAAACATGACTTTCTGTGAAGGGGAAATAGAATAGGCATTGCCAATGAATGGGGATGGACACAGGAGAAATCAGGTATGGGGAGAATGTAGGGAGAGTACTGGGAGAGACAACTGGAGTCAGGGGACATCACTGGGATGAGATAGAAACCTAGTGTGATGGAAACTCACTGGAATCTATGAGAATGACTCCAGCTAAGACTCCTAGCAATGGGGGATGCAGAGCCTGAACTGGCTGTCTCCTGTATTCAGGCAAGACTTTCAGTAGTGGGATTGGGACACCAACCCAGTCATAAAACTTTCAATCTACAATTTGTCCTGTCTACAAGATGTGCTCTGTTATAGGTGGAAAAGAAGTTGTGGGAGTGGCCAGCCATTGACTGGTCCAGCTTGAGACCCAGACCATGAGAGGAAGCCCACTCTTGACACTGCCTGGAGTGCCAGGACCAGAGGTAGTATAGCCCAGAGACCTAGGGAAGAACCAAACATGACTGACAAAAAAGTCAATGAAATGATTCCTAAAGGTATTTTGCCGTACTCATAAATTGGTGCCTAGCCCAGTGGTCATCACAAAGGCTTCACCCAGTAACCAGTGGTAAATAGATGCAGAGACCCACAGTCAAACATTAGGCAGAATTGAGGGAATCCTGAAAAAAGAGGAGGAAGGATTATAGGAGCCAGGAGAGTGAAGGATACAAGAAAACCCAGGAATCAACTATCCTGGGCTCACAGGGGCTCACAGAGTCTGAACTGACACCCAGGGAGCCTGCATGGGACTGACCTAGGCCCTCTGCATACATGTTACAGGTGTATAGCTTGGTCTTCTTGTGGGGCTCCTAATAGTGGGAGCAGGGACTGTCTTTAATTCTGTTATCTGCTTTTGGGACCCTTTCCTCTTCATGGATTGCCTCCTCCCACCTTACAAGGCAAGGAGATGCCTAGTCTCACTGCAATTTGATATACCATGACTGGTTGATATCAATGGGAGACTTGTTCTTCCCTGGAAGAGGAGGCATATATTGAGGTGGAGTTGTGTGGGGGATCTAGAAGGAGAGGAGGGAGAGGAAACTATGGTTGAGATATAAAAACAAAAATATATAAATAAATTTTTTAAAAAGTTAAAAAAAAACCTGAATTCCAGACATGTCTTAAGATGTTACAGGACGTGACCAGACTCTTTCTTTCCCCTTTGCTGAAAATCCCAGCTGGTTTAGTTCATTTATCGCAGTTACTTCCTGCAGCACATGTGAGCTTGAATCCCCCAGTCTGTCCATTACAACAAAAAGGTGGCAGGCATTTGCTTGCATTAAATGTACCAGATTAACATCCTCTTTTGTGTCTTCTCACAGTGACTGGTGAAGTGCATCCTATCTCCTATAACTTCAGCTCTTTATCTTCCAGATGGAGACACAACTTTGTTCTCTAGCACAGTGGTTGTATCAATGATGCAATGGATAGGTTCTTGCCGTATCATAGAGCATGGTCAATCTTCACTGTGAATTGACTGGATCTAGAATCACCACCCACACATCTGGGTGTCAATCAGGGTGTTTCCGGAAAGGTTTAACTGAAGTGGGATGCTGGACTGAATAAAAAAGAAGTGACTTGAGCATCAGCATTAGTCACTCTCTGGTTACTGACTGAAGTCTCAGACTCCTGATAATACACATAACCCACCATGATGGACTTTATACTCAAACACTGTGCCCAAATAAACCCTTCCTTCTCAAACTTGCTCCTGTTGTATTTCTCACAGCAGTGAGAAAAATACATGATATAAAGATGTGGTGTGATTCTGTAATGGTCATCACCTTCACTGGGTATTTATAATACCCTGTAACTGATATGTTTTATTGACAAACACACATGGAACAATAGAGGCCCAGGAAATTTGTTCCAAATCAACAGAGGTACTTGGATTTCATCATAGAGAGGGCTGCAAATTTTTGTCCTTGGTGCCAAGAAGTGCATTCTAAACAGGTCCTGAAATATAGTTCTAAGCAGCCCTCACAGTTGGCATGGTTGCTGACAGTTTGAAGAGTGGCATATTTTCAGAGAGGAGACCCTCCTTATGCTGCTGTGCTGTCTGAGCACAGATGTGTCTGTCTGAGGAAGCCCTCCAATAAAGATCAATCAAAAGAACATGGGAAACAGGCACAATACTCAGTATTTCAGTAAGATTGATGCATAATTTATCACCTCAGCATTTTTTTTGGCAGAGAGAACTGTTCAACACTGACACAACTTTCAACATTTATAGGAATAAAAATATACTTCCACCTGTGGAAAAATTAAATACCACAAACATGGGTATTTTCTCCTTTAGTTGAATCCAGACAATTTAAATAGTAAAATTTATAGTTTAGATAAATGAAATATCTTGGGGCATTTTGACTCTAGTTAAAGACACCCAGACTTTTTCACAGAATTCTATTAGGCTTCTTTAAACTTTTCCCAACAGCATAATCTTTGGGATTTAGTTGAAGGCAATTGACATTCTCTCTTATTTGCAATTAAACTGTGAGGGTTTTCAAACACTCAGGGACCCATCATAATATTTCCAACTTTTCATAATTTTGAGAATGACCTTCTTTGGGTTAATTGGATCCCAAAGGTCCCCTATTTTCTTATATTTTTAATTTGTTTCATCTTTGGTTTACTGTCTAAACTTTGTGGATATGAAACATTGCAATAAACTCCTATCTAATTTAGAACAGTGTTTAAAATAAGCAACCAACACATAAGTAATCTCAATATGACTGATAAATTCTTGAAAAACTTTAATTCTGATATAAAAATACCAAGTGGTACAAAGGGAACTCCTTTTCCTAAATGGTCACATGCTATCTAGCTAATCAACTCAGTGCTCACCTTGTACAGACAACATCCTTCAAAGGGTTGCTTCAGACTTAGTGCATCCTTGCTCAGGTAGCTTTTCTAGGTGACATGTACTGGACGGGCAGAGCACATTAACTCTTACATCTACTTTGCAATTTCCATACAGCAGAGTGAGCTAGTAGTCCCATCCCAGAGAACAGGAAAATGGAAGCATAGAAAGATCAAGAAATTTTTTCCAAATTATAAAGCTAACAAATGATGAGACTGAGATCTGAACCCATGTCTCACCGATCTCAAGGGCCAGGCTTTGCTGATATTCAAGGCATTGCACAGATCATGGACTGGTCAGATGGTTTGAACAGGCTTGTTTCAGACTAGAAAGAGTGGCATCCTCTGTGAAGAACTAAAGATTGCACATCCTACGTGAAACGCATGTTACAGGCATATAAACCATAAACACCCTGTTTTTCAGTTTGCTTCTCTCATGCTGACAGAAATATTTCAATAACAATAGCATTCACACACACTTCTTTCATTTAACAACTAGTTAGCGAGGCTGCTAAAATTTCTTTTAATAAGAACCTACCAAAGAAGGAAAAGTCTACATTTTACCAAATTTAGGTGAAATGTAGGTAAAATATTTTTAAAAAGCACTGAGTTGAATGAAGTTGGAGATTCCTAGCTCAAGGCATATTTGCACTAGCATTTCATTACAATAATAACTGCTCTATAGCATTTCAACTCCCTAGAAATTATAGTTCAAGGTGCCAATAACTGAGCTACTGCAGGAAAATGACTGGTAAGAAGGGCAGAATAATTGACAAATGTCGATAACCAACATCCAAATTCAATAGAATTGATATAGGTTTTTTTTTAAATCAAGGATACACAAAGCTCTATAAAGTAATAACAAGTTACTTACATTTACTGGGTTACCTAGAGAAGAATTAAACCATTTTAAGGCAAGTCTCATAAAATACACTAACTGGTTTTCACAAATGCCGAATGTATTATGGTTTTGATTTGATATCTTCCCCTCAGACTAACATGCATGAAGCCTTCTTTCCCTAGCTGGCGGCACTGTTTTGAGAAGTGGTAAAATCTTTTAAACATGGGATACAGCTGGCAGACATGGGTACATAGGTATAGAATTTAAAGACTCTAGGTGCCTCCAGTATAGTCTCAGCTCTTTGCTTCCTGATCTGCTGAGAGGTAACATGTACTATAAATTCCCACCACTGTGGACCAAACACTGCTGTCATTCTTTGCTACCATGATAGACTACATACCCTTAAAAGTGTAGGCGGACACAACGCTTCTCATGAGTCACTTCTGTCTGTTATCTGTAGAAGTGATGTGACTGATAAAGATAACCGGTACCATAAGTGGCATCCTTGGGCTGTAAATCTGACCATGTAGTTCATACATTTATCACCAGTTCATGAGAAGAACGTGAAAGAGTTTGAAGCTATGAGAGTTATAGAGTTCTATAAATAGGGCTCATTCTGGTGAGAGTTTGAAAGACTATAATCTGGAAAGAATGTTTATAGAAAGGAGTAGACACATAAAGTTTCAGATGAGAGTAAGTTTTCTATTGGTAATTGGTATAGAGGCCACTTTTATTACAACTTGGAAAAGAATCTACCTGTGTTCTGCCTAGGTCCTGGTAATTTAAATGAGGCAAAGTTGAAAAAAAATGGACTATTTTGTTTGGTGGAATAAATGTTAAGACCATATAATACCCTTCTGTGGCAGAGTTATTGCCACTGCAGATAAAACAAGACCAGAACACATCTCAAGGGAGCAGCAGAATGAACTGTCTTCCTGTGGTGCTGAGTTTACAGGAAGCAGAAGTAAATATTACAGTCACGGAGAATTGTGCTAAGGGCCTAGAAAAATCCTATGAAGCCTGAGAATATGAAAGTCCTGGGGAGTCATCTGAGGCTGTGTGTGAGGCTGTGAAGGGTAAGATGTTATGGAGATCCCATGATGTTGGAGACAAGGCACTGTGTGGAGCTGTCACATTCAAAATCCCATGTGTTCTACAGGTGACAGAGCTCCAGGTTAGGGCTTTCCAAGCTGCTCAACTCTTGACACAGACACAGAGCAACAACACTTGGGTGCTCTACTATAATTGTTCGTTACCAATCTTTCATTCTTCCCTTTGGAATGGTAAGGGTTTCTTTGTGTCAGTTTTTTATTGAAAGTATGTAAGCTGTGTTTTGATTTTTACATGGACTTATAGTCAAGAAACTGACGTATCAGAACACACTGAACTTAGCTATGCCAATACTTACGATAACTGGGCCAGTAAAAAGACATCTTTTAAAGTTGAACTCCTTGCCTATTGTATTATGAGATGACCACAAACCTATGGGGCCAGAGCGAGATGCTATGATTTGGATGTAAGACATCTCCAACAAGCACATGCATTTGATTGCTTGTTCTCCTGACACTGTGTACTAATTTGGGAGGTTGTGGAATCTTGCAGGGCCTTAGCTGGCATATATAGGGCATTAGAGGTGATTAAGGAGTAGAGTGCCTCAGCTGTCTGCTTCTGGCTTATTCTCTCTGCTTCTTAATCCACAACGATGTAAGCTCCAGTCCTAGGCATCCCTTCCACACTACAATCGGCTGTATCTGCTTAAATCATGAACCAAATGAATCGTTCTTTCTTTAAGTCACCTCTGCCAGGTACTCTACTGCAGTGATATAAAAGTAATGAAAACAGAATGGTTTAGTGGGGTGCCATCTGAGACATCACTCTTATCTAAATCATGACTTTATCAGTACGCACAAGACAAATTGCTTCCCTTTCCTAATTCTCTACGAGAGCCAAGAGGATATAGGAAAAACAAGTAGATTCATTTAAACCAGTATTAGATAGGCAGTGGGGGTGGGGTAGAGTAATTTAATACAAACAAATGGTTATTTTGAAAACTGCTGACTGGAATCAGTTGCACATTAGGCAAAGTCTGCTGGGGAGTTAATGGCAGCAGTTCTTTTCCCCCAGCTGGCTTAAGTGTGATAAGGTGTTGCAGCTGGCCACCAAAAGAGATGATGCAACTTGTGGCCTTACTTGCAGAAAGCATTAGGGACAGACAGTTTCTTGTGCTGGGTGGATTTGAGGCATAGGATAATGAGGACAGTCATAACTTGGACCTCTGATAGTGGCTTTGTGCCTGTGTAGATATGGCTACCTCCACTTTCTTGAAATTCCAGTAATCCCCCTTTGTATGCAAGAGCACATGTCACATGGAAAGCAATCGAGGCCAGGTTTAAAACAGCCCTGGTTATGATTCTTGCCTTGAAATTAAACCTCAGCAAGCAAATTGTTTCCTTTTTCCCTGAGAAGATTTTTAAATCCAATTTATTTGAGATTTCTATTTAAATTGAAAATACTGTAGCATCTCATGCAAAGTGAAATCAATCTCTTCAGAAACAGGGGGAGGGGAAGGAGGAAGGGAGGATGTGGGCCAAGCGTATGTAGATTAAAACTTGCTTCTTCAAAGCCTCTGCAATATGAGCATCCACTTCTGCCTGTAAGATTAATGGTGGATCCCTGGGACAGAACCACTCTGTTTAACTGCTTTTCTGGTTGCTTAATAAGCATCTCCAACTTAATATATTTAAGCCTAGGCTTCTTGGAATGCTTCTGCCAGCAACTTTCATGGGCTTTGACTATTCAGAAAAGAGTCAACACATTAGTCTCTGAAGCCAGTCTCCAATTCTCCTCCTTACTGCACTCTCCACACCCAATTAGCAGCTGCTTAGCTGCACAATAGGCCCTAATATTTGCTGAAGGAATCAGTGAAAACATTGTTAATATATTTTGGACCTCATGAAGCATTATGCAGATTTGGGTATATGGGGCTTATGAGTTACTTCCTGCTGTAGGGGAGAGCCTACATGTTTTAACAAAGACCAGGTGAGTTCTATGGCTTACAAAGCCAGAATATCTGCCTCATTGCAGAGAACATAAATATTTTAATATTTATATAGCATATTATTTTGTTTCTGTGGTATGTATGATATATGTATGCATGTTTGAATGTATATAAATGGCACATGTACACACATATGTGCATATATACATATATATATATACATATATCTATTAGGTGGTCTGAGATTGACATGTGGAGTTTTCTTCAGCCCCCTCAACCCTCATACATACCTGTTTAAAAAGCTATACAATTTTCTTCATAAACTGACCCCTGTCCAGTGTCTTTTAAGATGCTTTCTTCCTCTATCCCATATATAGCAGCTATGAAACACTGTGGCATCTTGAGGACTGGATGCCACCTTTTTCTCTGGCACATAGTTTTCCACTTGCTGAGTTTGGAGCTGAGAATGCCCTTTTCCTCTCTCACAGAAAAAAAAAAAAAAAAAAATCAGAAAAGTAATTTTGCTCTTAAAAAAAAAAAAAAAAAAACACTTGCTGTCAAGAGTCAGTAGAATTGAAAAACTGCCAATATTGGTGGAACTGTCTTTGAATTTCCTGCTTTGTGGAAAAGTCTTTTGGATATTATGGGCCTATAGGCTGAAGATTGGATGCCCCAATGATACAGGAGAACTTTGGGTAACTGTTCAGGCAGTGAGATGTCTCTGTCACTTCTAGAGATTTGGAAGTTTTTTACAATGCACTTCCTGTTTACCTAGGTAATATTATATTCTTCTAGAGTCTTTGATGGAGTAGATGAATATATAGTTATAATTATAGTTTTCCTTAGTTATGATAAAATATAAAGTAGATATAAATCTTGTAACTGTAATTCTTGCTTGATACCTATTTTGTTATATGTAATTTTACTATGTTAAAGTTAAAACTTACCTTTTTATTTAGACAGAAAAGGGGAGGTGATGTGGGATTTCCCTTTGTATACTGTGAATATGTTTTATTGCCATTGGTTAATAAAGAAGCTGCTTATGGCCTATGGTTTAACAGTGTAAAGCCAGGCTGAGAGAGATATAGAAACAATAGGCAGAGTCAAAGAGAAGCCATGTAGCCACCCACAGGAGACAGACTCCTTTACTCTGATTCTCGTGGTAAAATACAAAATAATGAAAATGGGTTAATTTAAGATATAATTTAAATATAATTTAAGTTAGCCAGAAATATGCTTGAGCTATTGGCCAAACAGTAATGCAATTAATACGGATTTCTGTGTGATTATTTGGGTCTGAGCTTCCAGGTATGAACAAGCAGCAGCCTCCTGCCGAGAGAGGTGTTTGTGTGTGTGTGTGTGTGTGTGTGTGTGTGTGTGATGCTGATGTGTGTATGTGTGTGATGCAGGTGTGTGCGTGTGTGTGTGTGTGAGTGAATAAATAACCATTGAGAGAGTTTTCTGTTTCACAGACCCAAAACCTTACAAAGAATACTTTTCATTTGAAAAACTTCCCTTTTATGTTATAGAAGTTGCTCGATGTTATCTCAAACATTGGTAAAAAAAACTCTTCCTGATTTCTCCTTTAGGAGGGGCCACTGACTTGCTGGAAGTATGAAGATACCAACTAGATGTGCACAGGTGTTCTGAGCCCATTATAAGCATCACTGAGAATTCTCCTCAACTCTTCTGTCAACTTGCCACACCATGTTCTGATTTGTTAAACAAAGAGAGTGGCAAAGTTGAGAATACCTAATGAGTCAGAAAATGCAGCTGCCACCACCCAGGAGAGCGCAAGAGTCACAGCAATGCATCTGCTCAGACTTCCAAAGACCGACTTCAATGCTGGGCTCTGGCAGCCCTCTTTGTTCCCAAATCTCATTGGATGATTTTAAAACTCTGTCCCTTTTCTGGGAAAGGCTCAAGACTCAAGTATTCCATAAATAGGGAAATAATCCCTTAGTAGAACTATTTCTATGTGATTTTTGTTTCCTGCTCCTAAATTTAAAGTCAAAATAAAATGGGAACACTATCCATCCAGCAATGTGATCTTTTAAACAATGCCTAAACCTGATAATACTAAACACTAGGGCTAGGGAGATGGCTCAGTAGGTAAGGGCATTTGCTGTGCAAGCAGGAGAAATGAGTGTAAATTGTAAACACACTTGTAAAATCTTGGCCAGGCCATACTGTCTATAACCCCATTATTGGGGTGTGGAGATAGGAAAGTCTAGGGAGCTTGCTGGCCAGCCAGCCCAGCCAAAGCAGTAAGGTTCAGGTTCAGTGACTCTATCTCAAAAATAAAGTGGAACATTAAGAGGAAAACAGCCAATGTTTCCCTCTAGCCTCTGTACACTTGTGCATCGAGTGCACATACTCCACCCCACGTGCATACACACACACACACACACACACACACACATACACACACACACACAAATGCCACAAACACATACCAACTATTAGTAATGTACCAGTCTTTTTAGCCGAATCTTCTAAAACTAAACATATACCTACTCTCCAATCCAGCAATTTCACTCCTAGTTTTACAGCCAATCAAAATACACACTTATATTTGCCATAAGGTGTGCATATAGATGTCTACAAAATGGCACATAATGTTCCAAACTTGTTCAAGAAAGGTTGGACAAAATTCAAAACGTGAACTATTGTGGTGTATTTAGCATGTGGAAAACTCTACACATTGTGTAGTGTAGTGGTAAGAAAAAGAATAAGTATTACATAGAACAATATATGCAAACACTACAAGCTGTTTTAAAAATACACTGCAGAATTGTATTGTATGATTAATAATTTAAAAAGACATAAACTGACTCATGATAACAGAAGTAAGGAGTAGACACCTTTGACTGTAAGGTAGAAAGGATGTAAGTGAGCCAAGATGCAGGCACTGTTGTTTGTCATGGGATCCCTGTAACATGTGTGTGTCCATTCCAGAAGCTATTTAGTTTTGCATAATGCTCATTATTTTGCATAATTATAAAGATAAAAAGAAAACAATTATTGTTATCAACTTGTACACTCCGCTTTAATATTAATGCTAGGAACATTAATAATCATAGCCAATATTGGTATGACATTTGTATCTATCTACTTGTCAAAAAGTTTGATCTTGGTAACAAATCCTATGAATTTTTTTTTTAAAAATGGGTATTAGAAAATAATTCACTCAGGCTTAGGTAGGTGAGACTCCAGATCTTGTTAAATGGTTTTTAGCAATAGATATTTGGCCACGAAGTCATCTTAATCCATAATTAAAACAGATACTAGTCCGTGAAATTGCTATTTAATCCTCTATTTTCAGAAATGTAGGAAGTGATGTTGGTTTGTTGTTGTTTTGTTTTTGTTTGAGTCAAGACTCACAATCTTCCTATCCCAGCTTCCTAAGTGTTGGTATGTGTTATCACATCGGGCTGGGACACAACAATTAAGGCATGCAAACATGAATTCTTCATAATTGAGTCGTGGGTTCCCAAGTCTCAATTTCTGAGACAAGTGGGCAAAGTTCCAGGCATGTTTCCGCATGCATTGAACGGCTGCTGGTTTCTGATGGCTGGCGCTCTCTCTGTCTGAGCAGCTTAAGGTCAGGCCCCTGAAAATGAGACCCCAGCATCGAAAACAGGGTTTTGAAGGATGAGAACAGAAGCTTTTCACATCTGACCTCAGCAGGAGACTTTCACTCCCAATACCTAGGGTGAGCACAGAGAACCAGAGTGATTCTGACAAGGATGTGGGACCTAAGGCAATCAGTTCAGCAGATCACATCTCAGCTGAGAGAAATGCACCACACTTCTAAAAGTCAGTGGGAAAACAGCCATTCTAAGAGACAAGGCCTATAACGCGATAAGCGGGATCGTATCCCGAGAGTCGCCGTTATCTTTTCCACTTTCCTTGGTTCTCTCTAATGCTACTTTAAAAAAAAAAAAAAAAAAAAACCTACATTAGAGACTATGTTGAAGTGATGATTTATTTAGTTCACTTTGTTATAGTCTCTTGTGGTTTTGTTGGCATATCTGACCACTACCTAAGTCTACTTTTCACGGAGAACAGACACGGGATGCAGTCACAAGGCTAATTTTCAAACTCGTGAAACAAACATAAAGAACCAGCGATATTTTTCACAGGAATATCACGGGACGGGTAGTCACTGTTCTCAGAGTCTACATTTAGCCATATCATGCTGCTAGGTGTGTGTCTTCTCCCCAAGTTCATGCCTTTCTGCGCTTGCTTGTCCTCTTCCCTCAGACTACTCCCGAGGCTTCCAGCTGTAGAGCGAGCTGCATGGCTCTGCTGTCTTCCTAGGAGTTGGTGCAATTTCCGGGAGTAGGGAATGGGTGTGGAAATCCACTCTTGTGGAAAGATTCAGCCTCTCATGTTGTCAAGTGTGACAAGACTGTCATATATCACCACTGTGAGGCATCCAGGAGAAATGGTTAAAGAAGAGGCTCCTGTGATTTAGAGACTTCAACTTAGTTGCTGGATCTCGTGATCTTCTCATTGCTTTCTTTTTTTTTTTTTGTGGTTAGAGGTTTTATTTTTTTTCCAATTTTTTTTATTGAGAAAAGGAAAAAAAAAA
>NW_004949099.1:10797150-10819006 GCF_000317375.1 Microtus ochrogaster | reverse complement strand
TTCTGTCTCTTCCCTGCCACCGCCTCCCATTTCCCTCCCCCTCCCCCAATCAAGTCCCCCCTCCCTCGTCAGCCCAAAGAGCAATCAGTGTTCCCTGCCCTGTGGGAAGACCAAGGAACCACCACCTCCATCCAGGTCTAGTAAGGTGAGCATCCAAACTGCCTAGGCTCCCACAAAGCCAGTATGTGCAGTAGGATCAGAAACCCATTGCCATTGTTCTTGAGTTCTCAGTAGTCCTCATTGTCCACTATGTTCAGCGAGTCCGGTTTTATCCCAGGCTTTTTCAGATCCAGGCCGGCTGGCCTTGGTGAGCTCCAGATAGAACATCCCCATTGTCTCAGAATTGCAGTATCTGGAAATTTTATTTACTTAAAGGTGTTACATTGTCTTACATACATAATATTTAACACCAAAATCTGACCTCATCCACCTTTCTCATGGTGACCTCCTGGAAGCCTTCTTTTATTTAGATTTTTATCTATTGTACTATGGTCCATATTTCAGGTATTTTTTAGGCCCTGAAAATACAATACAAAAAAAACTTAGAAAAATTATGCTATCTGTAGGAATGATATTTTGGGGAAGGGGAGAGATAAAGTATAAATAAACACACATTTAAGTCACTATATATTCTGCTCAAGAAAGCAAATAAACACCAACTACAGCAAAACTAATGGGTAGAGTCACTAGATACTGGAACTGAGTAAAGTAGGGAAGGCCACCTTGAACCCTGTTCTGAGCAGCTGTCAAACTGGAAGGCTGAGGGATCAAGACAAGGAATGACACTTTCTTTGCATGGGGCTGCTTGATTTATTTCAGGAAAACATGGCAGATAGATTGATATGAGCTCTTATCTGAGGGAACCATTCCCCCATTGTCCAATGTCACTGGAGAAGGAGGCAAACCAAACAATATCATTGCAGCTATCTTGTGGGCCGGTGTACTTGGAAAACAGTGTCACCCCACAAAAAGCCTTCTCATAAAGAAATGCTGAGCAGACAGAGAGACTGAATTATCTATCATCAACTCACATCAACCTTGTGGTTCATCACCATCATACCTTTCAACATTTCCTCTTCTTTACCAAGGAGAACCTTATAACCACACTTCCTAGCATCTTATTCTGTGTGTTTCTCGCTTAGATACAGCATCCAGAATCAGAGGAAGATGGAAGAGAAATAGCAACCGTTATTCCCTGGTGGTAATTTTCTGGCAGACAATTCAGAGCAGCAGCTGCTGGGGCACTAGAGAGTTCCTGAGTGGTTGAGATAATGGACAGTGGCTTGCTTTCACATCTGTGGGCTCTTCCCAATCAATCAGTCTGATCTTGAAAGCAGTGGGGACCATCCACTCGGATGTATTCACAATCACTTCAAGGTTTCTTGGGTGTGGACTACTAACCATTTCCTTATTCGGCCTGCCCTAACCCTGCTGTCAGACGTCCAACCATGACATTCATACATCCTACATCTATCTAATCAGGCTATCTAGAGTGGCTCCTATAGCTCTATTTAAAGCAAACTGATGTACTATTCATCCCTCTTCATCGGTTCAAAGCAATTTATTAGTCAAAACGGTACTTTACCAAAAGTTATTATCACTAATTGACTGGAAAATCCTATGTGATTTCCAGGTAGGCTGTTAACTGCTTAACACACATTTTATTCAGATAAATGCACACGAATGAGAAACAAGTAAGGGGCCAATATTTGTGGATTATGTATCCATGTTCCAGCCAGAGTGACTGTTCCCTTGATTCCAGTACAACTCAACCAGTGGGGTGTCAGTGTTAACACCACCATTTCATTCCTGTCCCCCCCAGCTCTTCTCATGCATGGATATTTAGTTCTAAAGAATTTCACCCCGTTTTGTGTCTTGCACCTAGCGCTGCCACCAAGATACCAATTCTGGCAGCCAGGACTCCAAGTATGCTTTTGAGTTTCAGTCTACAGTGTCTCTACATGTGGTAAGAGCCTCTCTGTTTCCCGGATTAAAAGGCTAAACTGCCATAAGCAGTTTAAGTCATCAGTTCAAACAACTGAAGTTAGGAGATAACCAAACCAGAATTTGAACACAAATTATCTTATAACAAAGCCAGTGGCCTGGCCAGCAGCAGAGTAGAGCTGCCCCTGCTCCTGGGGACAGTCACTGTAACCTTTCCTGTCTTACTGGCTCTCTCTCACTTTTCAAAAAAAGAGAATAAAAGAGCCATTCTTGACTGTGAGCAATAAATGAGGCATAAATTATGCTTTTTCCATATTTTTCCTCTCCTGTGACTTTGCAAGGAACTAACCACATTGACAAAGAGCCATTTGACACCTTGCAGACTTCATTTTTTACTACAAATGATGTAGCTATTGTTGAGTTGGCAGATTTTTTTTTTTAAGTCTCACAGGCAACAAACACGTCTCTCTTAGAAACCAGATTTGATGATAATAGAATAGTGCTGATCATGTGGGCCCCGGGTTGGATGCAGAGAACAAGGGAGGTTCCTTATAAATCTCAACAGCATTGCCACACCAGCTATGGATGTTAATAGGGGTCCAGAGGAGCACAAATACTGTAATTGAAATCCACGGATATTCTCAAAACTTCATTTTACTCAATTGTTTCAGTGCCCTTGTGGACAAGCCTTGATAGGAATGGATAACAAGCAGTCCTGTGACTGATATGTGTATCCTTTGCTCTTTCTTGTCCCAACAGAACCTAGCCACTAAGATGCTCAGCCTCCTACCATGTGGCCAGGAAGGCACTTGGCTTCTCTGTCACAAACACAAATGCTGCCCATTAATCTTTATGACATCCCCAAGTCAAACATATACCACACAGTCTCAGAGTCACAGTGTGGGACTGGAAGTAAAACATGTTCTTTACATATCTTTTACCTGATACAGCACTGATGTGTCATTTACCTCTTAGTCTAGGGGCCACGAATCATCCTTTCATTTCTAAAGTGGTCATGGTGATATTCATATTTTAGGGATATCTATATATCTCTAAATATAATTATAAGGGATAATATATATTATATCCATGATATTAGGCTATGAAAACAGTCAGAATTGAATGTCTTAAATCAAAGGAGTTGATTTTGGTCAGAGTTTTTTCTCCTTTTCAATGCATACTTTATGTGAATTCAAGCAAGAGAAGTGAACCATTGATCTGGACTGTCATCAACTACAGTGTCAAAGGAGAACCTGTGTATATGATCTCATTTAGTGAACATGCTCTGTTAAATCTTAAAAATTTCACCCACACTTTGTACACCTTCTACAATTCCAGGAAATATAAAACTATACAAGACATCTAGAAATACCTAGACTATTTGGCAGCTTGTTCAAGTACAAAGTTTTACATATTCAATAAATGTTAATACTACTAAACTATACCACAGAATGGGTCCCCGACCGACTGACAGCTCCTAGTCTTTAACATACTTGCTGGTAATCTTGCCTTCTCTTCTTCTTTCCCAGTGTATAATCTTCTCTCTTGTGATAACTGCCCAGATCATAGCCAGATACACAGTTCCCTAGAAACAGATACTATTTTCTAGGTAAGCAGATTCATGAGATGAAAATAGGGCAAAGGAAAAGTCAGTGGAAATGACTGTCTTTAAGGGAAAAGTCATACCCTCTATTTTCTTTTTTTTTTGGGGGGGGGTTTCGAGACAGGGTTTCTCCGTAGCTTGTTGGTTCCTGTCCTGGAACTAGCTCTTGTAGACCAGGCTGGCCTCGAACTCACAGAGATCCACCTGCCTCTGCCTCCCGAGTGCTGGGATTAAAGGCGTGTGCCGCCACCACCCAGCTACCCTCTATTTTCTAGTGATTGGAATACAAACCTTGTAGACAGGAAGTGCAGCTACCTTACCCAGGAGGGTTGTGGTCCAAGAAAAAACCCATCAGTCTGCTCTAGAAATTATCTGGATCTAGACTTCAACTTGAGATAGAAGTTTCTGGGTTACTTATACCGCTGCTAATTGGGATATTTTTGTTTTGTTTTGTTTTTAATTTATTTATTTATTAAAGATTTCCGTCTCTTCTCCGCCGCCTCCCATTTCCCTCCCCCTCCCCCAATCAAGTCCCCCTCCCTCCTCAGCCCAGAGAGCACTTAGGGTTCCCTGACCTGTGGGAAGTCCAAGGAACCCCCACCTCCATCCAGGTCTAGTAAGTTGAGCATCCAAACTGCCTAGGCTCCTACAAAGCCAGTACGTTCAGTAGGATCAAAAACCCATTGCCATTGTTCTTGAGTTCTCAGTAGTCCTCATTGTCCGCTATGTTCAGCAAGTCCGGTTTTATCCCAGGCTTTTTCAGACCCAGGCCAGCTGGCCTTGGTGAGTTCCCAATAGAACATCCCCATTGTCTCAGTATGTGGGTTCACCCCTTGCGGTCCTTAGTTCCTTGATCGTGCTCACTCTCCTTCTGCTCCTGATTTGGACCTTGAGAATTATGTCCTGTGCTCCAATGTGGGTCTCTGTCTCTGTCTCCTTTCATCGCCTGATGAAGGTTAATATTCAGGAGGATGCCTATATGTTTTTCTTTGGGTTCTCCTTATTTAGCTTCTCTAGGATCACTAATTATAGGCTCAATGTCCTTTGTTTGTGGCTAGAATCCAAATATGAGTGAGTACATCCCATGTTCCTCTTTTTGGGTCTGGCTTACCTCACTCAGGATAGTGTTTTCTATTTCCATCCATTTGTACGCAAAATTCAAGAAGTCATTGTTTTTTACTGCTGAGTAGTACTCTAATATGTATATATCCCATACTTTCTTCATCCATTCTTCCATTGAAGGGCATCTAGGTTGTTTCCAGGTTCTGGCTATTACAAACAATGCTGCTATGAACATCGTAGAGCATATACTTTTGTTGTATGATAAGGCCTCTCTTGGGTATATTCCCAAGAGTGGTACAACCACTTTGGAAAGCAGTGTGGCGGTTTCTCAGGAAATTCGGGATCAATTTACAATTGGGATATTTTTTTTCACTTTCCCCTGTGAAGAACTGAATAATGTTCTGAGAGTTTACACAGAGCCTTCAACTCCCAGTTGCTGAGAGCCTGTGATGTAACTCAGTGACAGTGTATAGCATGTATGAAGCCCTAGGTTCATTCTCAGAGTGACAAAGAAACAGTAGTATATTGGTGTGTAAGCAATCCTATATCAAGTTAGTCATGGCTGAGATTAGAGAAGCCAGACATGAGCAGATGTGGAAGGTCCACAGCTCTGAGACTCTGTCTTCCTAACCTGTGATCATCAGCAAGTTGAGTGTGGTTTCAGGCACAAAATGCCATGATGATATTCTTCACACTTTTCAGAGAATTATTTCCCCAGTTATCTCTGTGTAGATCAAGATTAAATAATCTCTACGAAGGCTAACTATCTCTTTGTTCTTTTCATATTCCTGGTCCACAAAGAATACCTCTAAGCCAATGAAAAGCCAAGTGGGCTTGGAGTAGAGGGCATCATGACTGACCTCCTGGGTCGGTCCTCCTGGTAGCTTTCTGCTACCCAAACACAATCAGGATTCTAAAGTTCTACAGGTTTAGGAAGACAGGGATATGAAAGCACATGGCTCTGCAATCATAAGAAATGCGATGGTACAGGATGGGGAGGAAGGATGTTCATTGTCCTATGTTGCTATCCACAGTACTTTACCAGCGAGCCAATCTTATCAATTTTTCACTTCAAATATTTATTTTATATTTAATTGAACATATGTGTGTGTGCAGCCACCTCCATGCTTATACTTGAAAAGGCCTGGAGAGGCTACCAGCATCAAGTTCCCATAGTGTTAGAGTTATAGGCATTTCTCACCTGAAGCATGCCCTCTGTGCCCACGTGGTTTAAAGGATATAGCTCTCCATCCAAATCTCCATCCCTTCATCTATTTTTTATTCGCCTTGTAGTAATTTCGCTATGTGAAATTATCTTAATTTGATATTTATATGCTTCTTGCACTCATAGTTTTATTTTACTTCCATTAGCTTGCAAACTGATTACAAGCCTGGGATTTTTGTCTGTTTCCTTTATGAGCATATGACGTCATCAAGTATAACACCCAATATCAATCAGCAGGGCTTATTGCTATGTATCTACACATGTTTAATATCAATTGATAGTATAGCGAGCTACAATTTTCAGGAATTATACATATGTTCAATCTTATTTGATATCGAGCTATAATTTTCATGAAAACCTTGGATATAAGGCACTGACTCAAATCAAAATTCAGCATGGAACATGAAATTGTTTCATAGGTGACAAAGACGGAGTAGAGGAGCAGCAGAATTCAACAGTCAGGGAAAGCTAGAGACAGGTCCAGAAAGTCAAACTAATTTAAAAATAAAACTCCCATTTGTATGTCGCCCAAAATGTGCTGATCAAAACTGTGTACAGTGAAGTCTTTTAACAGAAGCCTTCTGAGTAACTGTGCTGCACTGCAAGTTGTTGGTATCGAGCTCGAAACGAAACAGTGGTTTTTACATTATGCTCCAGGAAATGGATGTTCTCAAAAGATCTCCTTCAACTTTTCTCTGGCAACTATTGATCATATCCATAGAAATTAAGAGGAGGTGGCAATTAAGTGTAAAATTTAATGGTGCTCCGCTGCTGTTAATTTACTGGCTGGCTCGATCAATGTGTCACCCTGGATAGAAATCTATGTACCCCTGTGTGCTTGAAAATTCTATGCTGCCCTTTCAGCTGAATTTATAACAATAACATACAAACAAAGACTAAGTGGGCACTGCAGAAAGAGGCGAGAGAATAACTTCAAGTGCCCACAAGAATGTAATCCACATTTTAAAGGAGATTACTTAAGCAGGAAAAAAAAAGTTTTGTAATTGTATTTACCGTAGTATTTGTAACTTTTGGGATTCACCAAGTGATCCATGAGCTACATTCATCAGAAAAGTACATTTTTTCCCTCCCAAAGAGTGCTAAAACATATGTATGTGTCATGGGCATTCATTTTGCCTGACAATGACAAGAGGTCCTACACATGTTATGATTTAGTCTGAAATGTGTCATTTAACACACCACCCAAGTGGATTAGGAAGCCCAACGGCTTCCTCACTTTACTCTGTGCCAATGGACTTTCTTATGATAAGCCATAAGATAAAACTACTGATAATTACATATAAGAAGCTAAACTACCCCTTCCTGCAAAATCTATATAGGATGGATTATACATTGATTATACTTAATTTTATTTCCACTAAATCAAGTATAGACATACATTTAAAACTATTTAAAGATAGAAAAATATAAAGTAAGTTTAAGTGTTATTTCTCTATTATTTTTATGTCATCCTATTCAGAATTTCCCCAAGTTTTTCAGAAATGTAACTAACAATAGCAAGAATACATCCTGTCTTATCAAAGATTTACCATTTACTGTGAATGCACAGAAAATATTTCTTGCTTTCATATTCTTTCTGAAACCCTGATAATTGCTCTAGGAGCAATAGATTTTCTTCAAAGGTGACAATGCATTGTGAATGAATAGCCAAAAGCACCCCCAGAAAGCTGGGCATGAACTGAGAGGGGAACCAGAGGTAAGCATGGATAGACAGGGCCTGAGCATGCCAAGACGTAGGACAGCATAGACAGAAGGATCCACTCCAGAAGAAGAAAGGCTTTTTGTCTCCATCTTGAGACCAGATTATTATAACTGAAATCCGTTTTCATTCCCACTGACATTAGGAGGGTATGTTGTGTTCTGTATACCACTATAGTGTCCACAAAACCCAAGGTGCTATGCTTCAGTTGCTCTTCATATAGTCATCTGCACTAAGATCACAGAGTGGATAATGGGAACAGCTAAAAAGCATTGTGTGGGATATATATATATATATATATATATATATATATATATATATATATATATGCATCTGTGTTATACTGAAAGACAATATGTTGCATTTAATCTGGATAAAAGCAGACTCTGGCAGTAAGGAGACCCTACACTCAGTCCCAAGCATGTTTATTTGCAGGGTCCTTCTAGCCTAGGCTGGTCCCCCAACCCTGTGTCAGAGAGAAAGGAAAACAGTGAAATGGCTGCATCCCTGAGAACAGCTAGAACACAAACTACTTCCAATAGAGGTTATTCTTGTTTATCCTTTATCATTCTTGTTTTATCATTTAAAATGTCTGAAAGAGGATCAGGAAATGGGAAGCTCATCTATAGAAAATTGCACAGGGAGATCCTTAACAGCGAGCTCAAGCTGATGCCTCACCCTTTCTGGTTGATTTTTTTCTAATATTTGTAAATCGTCCATTTGGTGATGGTACCTTTGTTTGCTTTCCTATCCCAGCTACCCCAGTCATCTCTGGCACAGGCCGTGAACTCCTGATTTGTTGATGTTTTGTTTTTTCTTTGCTGCTTCTCTGTGCTCGTCATTTGTTCATTTACTTTTGCTTACTATATAATTAACAAATGCACTCATTCAAAAAATGCCTATCAGGGATCATTCTGTAGACTTTGTAGAACATAAGTGCAACATAAATGATTTGGTCTCTTTCAGAAGATTGGAGCTAAGTTATTTTTATCTATGGTTGTCCCTAAACTGGTGGAGGTGTCCACTTTTGTTTATATCTTTGGGCTACAGAGAACTATTTCATTCGAGATGTGTTTCTTTTAAAATACACTTTAATTTGTTTAGATTATATGATTATCAGTACATCAAATAATTATAGCACAGTGGTTATGCAGGTATGGATCCCAGACAAGGAGCAAGAACAGTTTCTGGATAACTGCTGGGAATACACATTATTATGCATTAGCCCAAGTATATGGAATCAGAGACCCTGGTAGGACCAGGATTGGGGTCTAGCGCATACAGATAAGGGGGCAATGTTGTCACAGATAGACACAGTTCACCAGCAAATGCAAAATCCCAAGACTATATTACAATCACATCTACTAAGCTGCTTAATATGTACCTGTCAGTAACTACTTTGTTCCTTATTATGCTAAAGTCTGTCTTTTCCCTGGACATGAGTATTTTAAAAAATTCCTTTATTCATGGAGGAGCCCATCCCAGGGAGTGAATGCTGAGAAGAAAGATGGAAAGTGCTATCCTTGGAGATAGCTCCCATGATGGGCTGGAAGAGCTGGGCTATCAGATGGTGGGGGTAGGAGGGGATATTCTAAGGATTTCTTCAAAGGCTGCATTATCAGGATTTGGTAACATATACTTTATCCAACTCTTTATTTCAAATATACAATATTCTGTCTGTGTGCATGCCTGAAGGTCAGAAGGGGGCACCAAACCTCATTACAGATGGTTGTGAGCCACCATGTGGTTGCTGGGAATTGAACTTAGGACCTATGGAAGAACAGGCAATGCTCTTAACCACTGAGCCATCTCTCCAGCCCCATCCAACGCTTTTTTATACTTCACAAATGTATTCCTACCTAGATAGTTTTGTTGTTATGGAGAGAAGTGATTTTTAAAACGCGCCTCAGTCTATTTCTTACAGAGACCACAAACTAGCAAACAAAAACAGAAAACTATTTTTATGATCATTTTTTATGCTTTTTGGGAGACAGGGTGTACAATAAAGCCAGCCTCTCAGAAAGGATGGCAATTATGTACTCTCAAGACTTCCCTTCTGATCTGCCCATGTAACAAAGCCGGTGTCAAATACTGTGCCAATCTGAACAAAGGGAAGAATACTGAAAACACAATCAAGTTCAATGGTAATGAGTGCAACATCTTAATTAAGTTTTCCAGAACTGCAGGTCTCTGTGATGGTACATGGAGAGTTTGCCTCTATTTATGTATTGCTTTGATTTCACTGGGGATGATGTCGCTTCATGAGCATCTTAAAATGAGAATCTTCTATGGGCAAATGGGGAATTAGGGAAAAACAGAAATGAGATTCTCTGTATCGATCTTATCACTCATTTCAAAGATGAGATAATACTCCCTATCAACTGCAAACACATGCATTCAACTCCCATAAAACTAGTATTAGTCCCATTTGATTTTGTGCTTGAACCAGGATTTAGTTATATTTATTCAATTCTCAGAACTTGTATTTTGCAAAAGTGAAAGATTCAAGTTTGAATCATTGCTTACTCCCCGTCCATTAAACGATCAAGTGAACAAAAATTACTTGCTTTCGGAATTAGTCCCTGCATGAAATTCTTTATTTCTTTTTCTCTAAGACACAGATGCTGAATTCAAAATCAAAGCTGAACCAAAATTTTCAACACTTTTAAAATTACTTCATCTTCTTAACCTGCCCACTACTTCTCTTAGAAAGGAAAGTTGCTTGTTAGCTGAAAGGTCAGGGTCTTTGTCCACGCAGTGTGTGCAATGGTCTTGATTTCTTTTTTGGAAAGATGTTCATTTTCCCAGTTCCTGCACTGGATCGCTGGAAATGGCCCTCAACCTGAGCTTCATTTTGGAAAGGGCATACCCATACTCAGGGGAAGCTTATGTTTTATGATCATAAAAAATGGTGAAAGAATGTCCTGGATCCCTGCCTAACAAGAAGTGTTGTCGCCATGTTGTCCATGATGCAACTGCCTCTCATAACAGCACCTTCGCTCATCACTGACTCCTGCTCTTTCACAAAGGTGATTCTCAAAATGTTGCTCTACTAACCTCCAAAAAACAAGTCAGTTTTGAGGGAATTTCCCAAGATATTACTATACATATTGAAGTAATGTTTAGGTTGCCCTTATTCTATAGGAGTAAGTTATATAGGAAAGGAAAAAAGTAAAAATATCTCTGCTCAGCTCATAATAGATTGTCGCTCAAGCTGTTCAACGTGGCCTTCAGATACCATTTTTCTTTTTGTGAAAAGCATCCAGAGATATTTTAACAGTTATATCACTGTTATTTATTTGTTTTTAAGAGTTTACAGACCTATGTAGGATTCAGACCCTCTTAGAATCAGAATCCTGTATCCTAACACTAGAAAAAAGCATTGAAGTATCAATGGTACAAATAGTTTGTTATTCTAGAAGGTTAACAAGATTGACAAAT
The DNA here is from genome assembly GCF_000317375.1 of Microtus ochrogaster. Taxonomy (NCBI): domain Eukaryota; kingdom Metazoa; phylum Chordata; class Mammalia; order Rodentia; family Cricetidae; genus Microtus; species Microtus ochrogaster. The sequence continues at coordinate 10,808,011 of NW_004949099.1, read as the reverse complement.
CCTTAGCCAAAAGAAGGGGACAGAAAAGAACTAAATTAATATAACTATAGATGAAAAGGTAACATTGCCACTGGTATCAATGAAATCCAGAAAATCACAATGATACAATAAAAATTTGTACTCCCTTAATTTGTAAAACCTAAAAGAAATAAATAAATTTCTAGATACATCAAAATTAAGTCAAGATGATAACTAACAATAATTTTAAAAGATTATGATAAGCAATGAGATTATAGTAATTAAAAAAATATAGGTTTGCTTTAGAATTCACTTTTGGATTTTGGTCCTAGTGTTGAACTGAGGATTACATGAATGCTGGAGAAGTTCTACACCACTGAACTACAACCCTCCAGTCCTGAGCTAATTGCTTTGGAGGGATGATTTAACACAACAGTGGGCCATTAAGTAGACCATGGGAAAACAAGCCATGTACTAGCTCATAACATATGTTCTAGTAGTACAACAAAATCATGTGGTTAAATGCTTCATATCTCTCCTAATGCACAAGCAAAGGGCAAACTATTTAGAAGCATGATACCTGGGATGATGTTATTAGAACTATTAAGATATTAACAAAAAAATTGTAGGCATTTGTATCTACCTACTATGTATATTCTAAAATAGTCACAAACATGTAGATGTGGAAGTAGAGCTGTGGTTACCATGGGCTGAGTGGCAAGAGTAGTCGAAGTACGCACAATTTCAGTACTATAAAGAATAAGTTCAAGAGATCTATTTTACAATATGGCAACTGTGTTGATAAGATATTGCATTCTTAAAAATCATTAACCAGTTGATTTTCCACCTCCTGAAATCATTAAATTTGTGAGGCTAATTAGCTACATTTAACCATTCTACCACACATACATATTCTGAAACAGCATGCTGTAGATGATAAATGAAAGTAACTTTTGTCAATTAAAAAGTAAATTAATACAAAGAGAAGTGTTATGGATCCCTAGCTTTTATTTCAGCCTTCTGAGTCTGGAATCAGCATTAGGAAAATAGCTTTTAGGTAAACAATCTGGAGGATGCCCTCCTCTCTCCCTCCCTCTCCCCATCACTCTTGTTTTTACACAGGGTCTCACCATGTAGTTGAGGTTCATCTTGATCTCTCAAATTCTCAATTCTCCTTTCTTAGCTTCTTGGATAAGAGTTACTTAAAAATCCCTTGTAAACTCTACTGAAGCTATGCACAGGGATGATTCTGGATACTTAAGAGGCAAAGCAAGAGTATGAAATATCAGTTGCTATGACCTGGCACAAACAAAAACAAAACACTGCCACTGACCACTGTTCAAGACTCCCAAGTTTTTTTCCAGAAGGTCAGAGAAAACTTCAATGTCTATTAAGCAGTAGCTGGGCTTCATCAATGGAACACAGCGCATCAACACAGTCACCAGCTTCTGAGTGCCCGACTCTAGTATGAGGATATTTGAAATAGCTGATCTTGAAATCGAAGGAAGGAAGAAGGACATAAAGACTGCTGGGAACAACTGTTAGCTTGGTGAATAGAGAAATCAAGGTGCTTAGAAACAGGTTACAGCACAAACAAGTGCATATATGTGTAGAACAGACATTGTTTAAAGACAGAGAACACTTGAGAGACTCCTTACGTGTAGCAGATCTGTTTCGCACAAAGAGAGATTAACCCAGAAGAGCTGTCCCTATTCTTGTTTAACTCGTCTGTTGACCAATGTCAAATGTTTTGAAGTCACCAACTCTTCTCTAACATCACAGCTGCCATCATGCTCTGAATTTACAGTAGGAGCCCCATTGGTAGAGTCTCTGTCAACTGTCTACTTCCACGGGACTTGTGAAGAGTTTAGTTCTTATTTCAGCGCTTCTTCTTATACCTTTATTTACTAAGAAATACCCAAGAGTTAAGCTTCAGGGTACCAAGATGAGAGGTCATAGACAGCCACCAGTGCTTCTATCAATAAACAGTAAGCGTACGGAGGCCTGGGAAGAATGTTTTGACCACAACATAACCCCTGTAGTTAACTGTCACTTGAATCATGATATTGGTGATTATACCTCAGGAATAATGAATGTAAACCCGACAAATAGTTCCTTTAAAATTATCTAGCACAAATCTGGCATATTGCTGTTTGTCAAATTATTCCTATGCCAGATGCTTACACAAAGTCTGTTGCCCATTGCCAAATGGCCTCGCTGCACATTTTCTCATTAGGTAGGATTGACATTCTTCACAGATACTCGATCAAATAGAATTAATGACAAAGAGCTTCATATTTGCATTCTGTACCTACCTTGTCTGTTGCCACTTCATACCCGACTCACCTGCTGGTTCAGGCTCATCTGTCTTCTGTGGATTCGGAATGTACCAGAATTGCCAAGGGCAGAGTTACAGTTTGCATTTTGATCAGACACAAAGCAAAGCAGTGTGGCACCAAGAAGAGCTGCCTTTCTAATGTGCACCCTTCTTTGTCATGTCTGAAATATGCTGCGTTTTCAGAGTGCACATATTTCCACATCCTAATGTAGGGCCTGTCAATCCCCAGCACAAATTGCAAAAGGGTAAAGGACTCTGCAATGGCTCCTTTGTCAAGACAGAGTATTTGGGACACTACATCTGACCCACTCAAACCCCATCATTCTTCAAAGAACTCAAAAGCCTTGAGTCTGCTAGTGTTCAAGGTCAGCAAGTGCTCTTGTCTCTAGAGATTAATCCATTTCTCTTCCAATCCTAGTGAAATAAAGCATTGCCATAGCAGCCAGGCAAAAAACGAACAACTGGATATGTGTGCTGTTTCAGATGAAAATATATCATCATTCAAACAGGGAGTATGTGAGTTCATGATTGACAGTTACGTTATTCAACATTTACAATTCCCTCTTCAGGGATATTCAGCATCGATTGAAACAGAATGCAGTGTTTAGGAACTACTCAGGGGTACTTTCAATAAAATGCTTCAAATAATGATTGTCTAAAGCTTGCTAGACACTTTGTAAATGTCAGAAACACATTAAATATGTTAAATGAGCATGTCCAGTATCCAGAAAACAACATGAGTGATTTACAATCAATTTCACACATGCCTGAGAATGCCTCCCTGGTGCAAGGCAAAAAAGTCCTCTTTGACCAGGGCATACCAACCCCATGTTTTAGTCCTGGTGCAGTATTTAAATTCATTAGTTGGCTCAACATAAATGTGGGATACTTTCTTGGGGGTAAATGCATATGCTTTGGGGCCCACTAAGAGTTTAAAGTTGAATATGCCTTCTATAACTGAGTAAGACCAGAGAAGATGTCACACTTCATTAAAAGTAGATGAAAGAAAAGATAACAGCATACCTTAAGTTAAAGGATTCTGTCCATAACCCTCCATCCCTCAGGTCCTTCAGACCGTCTCCATATCCCAGCACTCAGGCAGTTGGGCCTTTCTTCTCTCTCATGGGTTCCTCTCGAGCATTCTTAGAGAGGTACCACCAGATTATCCATCACTTAGATGCCTTCACAATTACCACTACATGTGTCTAGGAAAATCTTGACAATAAAATTCCACCGAGTCTGTCTTTTCACTATACAATATATTATCTCTACCCTTAGGCCACCAGAGATCCCATTTGATCTGTGTACTTTTAGAAGTTTATTGTTTTATTCTATATGTTCAAGTATTTTTCTTGTATGTATATGAGAACAATATATGCATTATAGTGCTTCTTGAGGAAAAAGAGAGTGTTGGATGCCTGAACTGAGTTATTTGGTTTATATGTAACATTTGGTTTATTTGGTTCATATATAATGTTGTTGTTCATATGTATATATCTACATGTGTCTTTAGGGATGACCACTTCAGGATGACTGAAATACTGGTTCTCTTTCTCTCAGGAATCATTAATTGCATGTAACTCTTTATCTAATGTGAGTGTTGTGTAGTTTCCCCTGATGCCACGGGCATGCCAACTGGTATTGTCACTCTTAAGGTCTTATTAAAGCAGCCAGATCATTGCAATTTCCTGAGTGTGGCATTCCTGTCATATATGGAAGATACAATCTCATGGCAGGTGTTTTGGTCCTCTGGCTCTTACAATCTTCTTGTCCCTTATTCCTCAATGCTCCCTTAAGGAGTTGGGTTGTGAATGTCTCTATTGGGGCTGGACACCACATAGCCAGCTGTTCTTAGTTTGAGCAGCTGCAGTTTTCTGTACGGGACCTTGTCTGTAAAGCTGCAAAGGAAGCTTCTTTGATCGGAGAGTGGAAGGTGAGTTACACCTTTCAAGTTTGATCTGGGCACAGGATGAACGACCCATACAAAAGCTGGAGGTTGGATGTGGTGCAGGTGGACTGAAGTTGGGCAAGCTTCCAGACTTGGTTGGCACACAGGATGTGCAACTGATGCTAAGCTTGGGGGTTGGAGATTGACCAGACTAGTCTGGTTCACCAACACTGTTCTTCTAATGGCAAAAAACTATATAAAAACATATAATGTTTGGGACTGTAGTGACTGTCATGCAGGAAGTGTGTGCTGTCACTATTATTACCTGGTGTTATCCTTAAAGATTCACCGAAATTCATTAATGTCAACAAAGGAGTTCAAATCCTCAAAAGATGGGCCTTGCACTAACTGTATTTGATACTTCTTAGAAATCTACTTACTTACTTTGTACACTATCCACACCTCTGGATTCATCTCACTCTTATTTGCTGTTTTGTTTTTTCTTTTTGTTTGTTTGTTTTTTGGGGGGGTTCTCTTTCTTGGATAATTGTGCTGTTGTCCAGGCATCTCTCTATGAGCCTTAGTAAACTTCATGCTCACTGAGTGGTGGATTCATTCCCAAGGCCTTACCCATCAACTGCCCAAGGCTGGTTATTTAATCCCAAACATTTAACCCAGACACATCTGCTGGTTTTCTGTTCAACACTGATAACCACAGTTATGCTGAGTTTACTTCCTACTTTACATCTCCCCAAAGGATAACTCCTTCCTTGCCATAAACATCCCTTTTCCTCTTTAATCCCCATGATAGCAGCCCCCAGTAACAAACTAGAAAGCAGAGGAGTCCTCCTGCACCACTTTTTTTCAACACCAAAGAATCTTGAGTAGCTACAGGATCCTCAGCAGTAAGAAATGAAATATGGTATCTTCCATTTTTCTAAAAACACATATAACTTTTGGGAATTCATTTTCCCACCTTTGGTCTAGTTTTGAATACTATCAAATAGTTCTGTAGTGTATAAAAAATGTACTATAATTCTGATAACAAATGGCTATAACATAGCTCTACAGATGGGGCTTTGTGTTGGTAAGCAAAGTAGAGGAGTCCTGGTCTCCAGGACACTATGCACTGTATCAGACATTGTTGCTAAGTTATAGACAATGCAGATTTGATTATTAGATCCTCCAATTTTCATGGAGGGTGTGTGGTCTCCTGATTATTAATTATGTTTAGAAAAGGAGTTGGAATTTAATGAGGTAGCCAAACATACATGTAAGCAAGATTTTTCCCCAGAAGTTCATGAATTTTCAATTCCCTTGTAAGACACAAATGATAAACATATAAAAGCTGTATTCAAAATCATGTGTCCCTCTCCCACAAAATAGTGTTCAGTCACCTAAACATGAATGGTAAGACCTTCCAGATTCTGTCCATTCCATCTCCCTTCTATTTCAGAAAACAATCAAATCAATCCAAAATAAACAAACACAAAGCCTAGTCTCCTAGTCTAGCAAAAAATGAAGTGAGTGGCATTTCCTATGTCGTTTCCTATACGCCTAAGTCCACAGCCTACTTCTATTATTTTAATGCTGTTCCTATAATTGGAGCATCAATATGCCTGCCTTTCATAATCAGCTGGTGACTTTATGGATCATCTCTTACAAGAAATTCCCCATCTTGCTCTCTCTCCCGCTTCCTCTCCTCTTTCCCTCTCCATCTCCCTCCCTCCACCTCTGTACTTTCATTAATGATGGAGGTGAATCATTGTTTCCTCACAGTAGCCTTGGCTTCCTTGCAGGTAAAGGCTTATCTCATTATGTTTGCACCCTAGCACAGAAGCCATCCTAGTGTGGAGGCACAGAGAAGCTGAGAAACAAAACATGTTTTAAGCATCTTGATTAAAGTGAAGTAGCAGGCAGTTCTTCATACTGACACGTGACTATTTCACCTAATCATCCCCAAGTCCTCTAAGGATGAAGAAGAGCTCGCAAATCCTTCCTACTAGATTACTTTTTTTCTTCTTTACAAAAGACCTGCAAGGGAAGTTTATTTCTGTCTTACAGCAGACAATGGAAACTTAGTGGCTTCATTCGGGTGATGTAGTAATAAAGCTTTCTGAAACTTCCCTGCCTCCTTTCCTTTGGCAACATGGAAGCCATTTTATGAATAGCTTAGTTTTTAGCAGGCAAAATGTGATGCAATTTTTAATTAACCACTAACTCAAATTATATAAGACTCAGTACACCAGACTCAATAGTAGCTACCATTGGCACATGCAGAAAACACAGGCTTTCATAGAATCCCTTACTCAAGGTGGAGTCCCTGAAGTGTTATCTTCTTCATTATTTAAAAGCTACCATGGCTGTGAGACTCAAGGGTAGAGCTTGCTATTTACTCTATGCAGATGGCACATATCCACCACACTCACAAACAAACATCTGAAATACATTGAAAACTGGATGTTAATAGGATATATTTTCTTAGCTGTCCTGTGTATTTCATCTTGGACCTTTAGGAAGCATGGTGCTGGGAAGGGATCTGGGGCTTTATATCACTTGGTTTGGGCTTCAGGACATAAAGCAGGTTAAGAAGACTGGAGACTTGATCTTTATTTCACTGCCTCACTATGTGACCCATCTAGTAATAGAAATGTCTGCTTTGTGTTGTGGGATTTCCCTTTGTATGCTGTGAATATGTTTTATTACCACTGGTTAATAAGGAAGCTGCTTTGGGTCTGCACAAGGCAGAATAGAGCTAGGCAGGGAAAACTAAACTGAATGCTGGGAGAAAGAAGGCGGAGTCAAAGAGAAGTTATGTAGCCTCTACCAGAGACAGCTGTGCCGGAATCTTGCTGGTAAGCCACAGCCATGTGGTAATAAACAGATCAATAGAAATGGGTTAATTTAAGATATAAGAGAAAGCTAGAAATATGCTCAAGTGATTGGCAAAGAAGTGATTTAATTAATATAGTTTCTGAGTGATTATTTCAGGTCTGCATAGCCAGGAACGAACAAGCAGCCTACGCCAACAACACGAAACCTGCACCCTCTGTTCTCTCTGGAAGAAATGCCCACCACTTTCACATTCAGCTGAGTTTCCCTGTTTTGTCACTCCATCGTGCTTCTTGCTAATGTGACATGGTGCATTGCTTCTAAGTAATGTGACATGGTGCATTGGGCCAGCCATTTAACCCCAGGGCCTTTGCTCTATCCTTTGGCTTAAAGGACAGTTGTGGAATGGATCAATGCAATATACTTGCCGGCTCCAGATGGCAAGTTATGTTATCAGAGCTCAATCTTGTGATTATTATCTACAGTGCTTTTCATCCTAAGAACATGGCTTTAGAATCCCCAACACAGAGCACTACAATAACCATTAACAAATGCCTAGAGTTGTCTCTATGATAGACATTATTGGATAGCCTTGGCATTATTCAGTTCATAAGAATGCTTTTCCATGACTTCAAGTCATACTTCTCTGTAGAAACGTAGAAAATCATTAAAACTTCTCAGTATCATCTATACTCATCCATCTATTGTCTATACCTCTGAGATGAACTTTTGGATCATTAATAATCATACAAGAAACAGAAAGTTGGAAGCAATGGTTGTGGATAAGTGGAACAAGGGTGTTTGTTTTTTTTTTTTTTTCAAAAGGCTCGCTGGCAGAAGGAGAGGGTCCAGAGAGGTAAATGCAATAGTAGGTGAAACTAGCGAAATGTTTAGAAAATATAAGAGAGCAACTTGACACTGGTAAAAGGGAAGCAGTCAGCTTTTGGTTGTTACATCCCCCAAACTGTTAACCACCTGTTAGAATGGACCTGAGTAAGTCCTTTAATATTCTAAACATCCGAGTCTCCCACCATGGAACAAAATGCGACCACTAATCTCATAACAGTGCCACACTGAGCATTGGAGATGAGACAAATAAATGCCTGCAATTACCATGAGCATTAAACTGGTTGCTTTGCCTTTACTCACTTTTTAAGTATGTTGTACCACCCAGTGCCATACACATCCTTTTATACCTCTTCTAGTGACAGCAAATGATTCAGTACTCTGAAGAGATTCATCAACCTTGCTGTCACAGAGACACAGATATGCAGCAAACACATAATTAATGCCCCTGTGCTAAATCTGTTATAAAGCCAAGAAGCAGCCAGAGTGATACAGACCTATCCTGCAGACTGCTCCACTCCACTCCACTCCAGACAACCTCATTAAGGAACAATTGTATTCAGATTAGTGGGTTCTGTGTAACAGACACATGGCTCCACTTCTTGCACTTTGGTTTCAGATGAGCATGTGTGTCTAATTAACTGGACATGACAGTGGATCATCCGTCACACTGATGGAGGGAGCCCCTGCCACCTCAGAGGGGAACATTAACCACTGTTTCTTTCCTGGGAGGGATTGATTTGCCACAGAAGCTATCTTTGTGATTCCCTTTTGGACATAAGTCTTCTATCTGTATAGTAGAAATTGGGTACTGAAGTGTGTAATTCAATTCCCTTTCATTTTCTGTCTTTAGTGACAGGCATATATAAATGATTTGTCCTTTTAGCTCGATGTGCTGCTTATGGGCTTGTAGTGGATCCCAAATTCAAAGCAATAAAGGGACTATATATGAAGGTCAGAGGGAAGGAAGTAGGCAGGGTCTCTCTGTTCTCTTTACTCACATCTCTTTTCATAAACCAGAGATTCAGAAACCTTTTCTACAGGAGCAGACATAATATTCTGCCTTCCAGACTTATGATCTTTATTATGACTATTTTGTTTTTTTGTGACTCAGTGCAAAAAAAAAGACATAAAGAATACACAAATAAATGAGTGTAGCCATATACCAATAAAACTTTATAAGAACAAGCAGAGGGCAATTGAGTGGGGAGGGTGTAGCTTCCCGATTCCTTTGTTAGGTGTATGGTTCCAAGAGTGTGATCACAAGCATACTCACGGCATCTTTGAGGAATTACTTAGAAATGCAATTTTTTTAGCCCCTTCCTTAAACCCAATTTAGACTTCTTGGAGATAATCTCTGATGTCTGTGTTTTAAACAGGTTTCTAGGAAATCCTAATGCATACAATGTTGAAGAACATTGGGTTGGGTCAAGAGTCCATATCTATGATCCAAATAGAGAGCTTTCTTCTACCCAACATACAGATAGAATTCATTTCAAAGGCTCTGTGGTTAGTGTTAGTTTCAATGATTATAAGGGCATCAGTTTTTATGTATTTGTTCAATATAAAATCACACACACACACACACACACACACACACACACACACACACACACACACACACTCCATAGAGAATTCCCTAGGAAAAAAAATAGTTTCCTCTAGCTCCATTGTATGGACAACTTGTTTATTTGCTCACTGCCTAAGACAAACATCTCACAAAGCAGATAATGCCTCAGTGCTGGCTTCTGCAGGGTGCAAAGCCTCACAGTCATGCCTGTCTAGATCTCAGAATTCAGAATCAGAGATTTTTTTTCCTACAGCTGGATTGGTGCAGTTGACATTCCCAAAATGCAAAACTAAAAATGGCAGAAAAATAGAGAAAGCACTCTACATAATCTGTTAAGTAGATGTCACAGAAAGTCAGCTAGTTTTTTAGAAAAGCAAATAAGGCTCTCCAAGTATATGGTTTATAAAATATGAAACACCTCAGAAATGCAGTCATCAGCTCTGCAAGTCTTCGGTGTAATATCATTGTGTTATGACAAGAACTGAACACAAATATGAGCTACAGGCATCAAAATGATGTTTTACTCTTTCTTTGAATTATTGGACCGTTGTTGGTAAGTCAGATAAATATTTCACTCCAAGAAACCAAGCCTATGGAGTAAATAGTGTTATCAATATTTTACAGCAAAGAACATGTGATGTTCAGAATGGGTAAAATACTGCTTGACATTGCAGAGGTTGAAAATGGCAAAAGATGGGAGTCCCATCTCATCAAGCTAAAGGAAGACCTAAGAGTCCCAGATTTTTATATGCATGTGCATATTCTTGCAAATATTCTTAGGAAGTTATAGCACAATGTTTAGCTCTTCCCTGCAGATGTGTACTTCTTCTATGGGCTGGTGTTATGACAGAAAGCCCAGGAAAAGGCTTCATTTTCCAGGCACTATTCGATTAATAAAGTCACTTGACTGCTCTCAGCCAATAATATTATGTAAATAGTAACAGATGTCATATGACGATAGGGATGAGAAAAGTACTAAATGGCAGAATTAGTATCATATGGCCAGGAAATGAAAGTGCAGTCTCTGTTTACATGGAAGTATAACCCTATATCTGATACATTACAGAGTGTTCCCATCCTTAACATCCTAAGACAGGGATCTGGGGTAGTTCAAACACTAGGCTTTTGGGCTTCCCTCTATGGGGGTACATGGAGACTATGTTCTATGTGGGAGAAAGGGGGATACAGATGTTTGGTGCTGGTAAGAAGTGCTGTAGAAAAGAGAGCCAGTGCTGCCCAGAGCAGGATGTTCTCACTTCCTAAGGGAGAATGACACCACATACACACAAAAAAATCTGCTTAATTTTCAAGGCTTTTTTATAGTGAGGCAGGACCCTTCATCAGTGAAATGTAGAGTAGTCCGGATGTGAAAATGTTCAACACAGCCTCAGAGGTTAGAGAATTGAAATTTACTTTGTGTTGATTCAAT
>NW_004949099.1:10776646-10797050 GCF_000317375.1 Microtus ochrogaster | reverse complement strand
TTTACCAGGTAGTGATAGAAGATCTAAGTGGTCACTTGGAGCATGCCTCTAGTAAAAAACACTTTGTTCCTGGCCTACTAGAGTCCTTCTGCTTTCTAAGTATGTTGAGGTGAACAGCTGATTTGTCACATGTTCCCATGACCATGAGCTTCTGCCCCACTTCAGGCACACAGTGTTGAAGCCAATCAGCCATGTGCTAGAGGCTTTGAACCATGAATCAAAATAACTTGTTCTAAAAACCTAACACACAGTGTGAATGAAGCAATGTGGTCAGTTTCTTAATCAGTTTGGTTAAGAGGCTGATGGGCCTGTCCTGCTGTGTTCCACATGACATGTTTGCCCTTGGTGGCCAAAGAGGACAGAGCACAGTAAGAACAAGAGGATTCCAAAAATAAAGCATCACACACAGAGGACAGTCACTGGCTACTCATATCCACCTAAATTTTCTGTGTGAATGAAGAGTGGCTTTCTATTGAATGTCCACTTCTGCTTTTAGTAAAAATTGTCTGTGAGATATTTAATCTACTCTTTTCTCCAGATATTTAGATTTATTTCAGGCTAGTTGAATGTTGACACCTGTGCTGCACTATTTTGGACATGCAAACTCTAGAGTTAGTTTTATTAACTATGAGAGGTAACGAGCCCTCAAAGAAGGGTAACGGCAAAGCATCATGTAAGACTTAGGAATTACACCAAAGGTCTCTCCCCTTGCCTCCCCTGTCTCTCTTTCTCTAGTCCCCCATTCTCTGTTCACTGTCTTTGCAACCTCTAGGCAATAGGCACTGTTTCAGCATCCTGGGAGGTGATGAGACCAATGCTACTCATATAGTGTAACACTTAATATATTTTTTGTCAGAATGAGAGGCTATGAAATCACCTAGGAGACCAACCTCCGGTATATTTCAGGGGGAGCTTCCAGATTGGGTTGATTAAGGGAAGAGCGATTGGACCCTGAATGATGATATAGCACAATTAATAAAAACCTAGAGACAGAAATTGGGGTTCAACTTGAAAGTCAGAACAGTTGGCCACTGGCTCTTACCTCTATCTCAGTCCTATATAGTGATTCTGCCTCCAGGAATCTCAGAATGAGACTGTGTGTGAGAGCTGTCTCCTCCCATCTTATATTCCTCTCTAGGGCTGGGATTAAAGGCGCACACCACTGCCTCACAGTTTCTATGACAAATTAGTGTGGCTACTGGGATTAAAGGTGTATGTCACCACCGCCTGGTCTGTAAGGCTGATCAGTGCAGCAGTTTTACTCTCTGAACTTCAGAGAAGCTCTATTTATTAAAATATACTTGAAATATCACTACAGGATGGTATTGACCCGTGGGTATAATTTCAGACTGAATAAAAAGGAGACAGTGAACAGGGCTCCAGCACTCATTTCTCCCTAAGCTTCCTTATTGTGGGTGCAATGGAACCAGCTGCCTCCTGCTCCTGCTACCATGTCCCCCCACCACCACAGTGAGCTGCATCCCCATATCCTCATTATCTTTAAGTTGCTTTTATTCACAGCACCTTAAATTTAACTGATGCGCCCAGTACACTGTTTGCCTCACCCTGGAACTAGAGTTTGGTCTCATACTCTTCTAGAAACAGCTGTTTTTCTCCCAATCAGTGGTCTGGGTTAACCTTGGAACAGTTTCTCTGTTGTGATAAATCTTGTCTTCCACTGCTGCCTCCTCTTGGCAGGTTTAGTGTGGAATTTGCATGGTGCAGGTTTACACAGGCTCCCACAGCCTCCTTTAGGTGGACTGGCTTCCCTTAGACTTCCACTAAAGCTCGTGAGTCCTGTCCCTTTGCATTTTGGTTTCTTATCTAGCTCAGATTTCTCTTTCCTGTGTATGGGATACATCCTTGTAAGTGACTTCTAATCGGTTTGGAATATTAAAAGAGAAGTGGCAGAAAGAGGAACAATTTGAAGCACCAGGTGGGGCTTTCTAATGAAGAGGGCAGAGACTCTGACAGCAGGCCTGAAGCTGGCTCTGTCTGCCAAGAAGATGAAGGCATCGGAGAGACATCCTCGCCCCTGACCACCAATGCGTAATAATACCCACTGCTTCTCCGCTCAGTTTTAAGGCTTTTCGGTGATTTCACTTCCAGTTTTCACATAGACATCTGTTGGTTCTGCATTTGGGTTAAATTCAAATCCGAACGCAAGTTTTGGAACGAAGTCTGAGCAGTCCACTCATTTATTCTGTTTTATATGATACACACCTGGCTTGTCCCACCTGCTTGGGGACTGTGATATTAGATGATCATTAATGAACATTTGCTGGAGTTGAAGTATGAGCCTGGAGCTCCAGGAGGCCATTTGGCCCCAACACGGCTTGGTAAATGTTTTTCTCTATTACTCCCCCAGGTCCCAGGCAAACTGATTTGTGTCTTTGGAATAAGACTTGATTTCCATCCCTTCTATCCTGATGCTGCTGTCACCTTCATCTAGGGTAAGGACAACAGATGCATTTGTGAAAAACAGTGCAGGGATTTGTAAACTACCTCATATGTTATAGAATCCTTATATTGATCACACTGGGCAGGTACCATTATTTTTCCCAGTTTACATATAAGAAGACTAAGGTCAAAGCTGAATTGCTTTAATATTTCTACTAGATTCTGAATTTTTCTCATTGTGATGGAAGTATTATATATTTTTTTGAGATGGGGTCTCAGTGTGCAGTTTTCACTGGCCTGGATTTAACTATGTTGTTCAGGCTTGTCTCAAACTTAGAGATTCACCTGCCTCTGTATCTCCACACTGGGATTAAAGGAATGTGCCACCATAGCAGGGGAACTATTCTTTTAATGTTTTATGAAAATTTATAGATGAAAACTTTAAAATTTAAAGGATTATCTTTTTAGAAAGGGGTGGAGGTACAGCCCACTTTTCTATGCTTTGTAGTCCTACAACTCTAGTTATTAACTGTTCATATCTCAGTGTCACCAAAAAGTGTTTAGGTGTACAGACCCCATCTCCCTCCAGTTAGTACTTATCAGAGAGAGCTCTTTAAAAACCTAGTTCCATGAGTGAGGACTGTATGCCAATGCCAATGTGGGCAGTGATTAAAAACAAATGACACCTAGGGACAAGACGGGTGATTTTACGACCCTCCTTAGGTGATTCTAATGCAAAAGCTGGTAGAGAGTCAACTTTGTCTTCAGTTCTCATAGTGTTATGTGCTTTCTCTGCCTGGTTAGGACTTCTTCATCACAGACCTCAAGTGTCTCATTACTATAGTGACGCCTGACCAAAAGAGTTTTCACAGAAACTTTGAAGTGTGTGTGTGTATGTGAGTGTGTGTGTGTGTGTATGTATCTGGATGGAGAAATCATTCTTTAGCATGTCTGTCTTGACCAGTACCTCACTGACTCGAGTAGGTGGAATGACAAGGGATTCTCAGAGACCCTCTTCTCTCTCACTCTCCAGCACGGAGAGCATAAGCATATGCCACAAGGACAAAATGCTCTTTAGCATCTGCCTCGATTGCTCTTGGACAGGGGTACATTCGACTCGCCGCCACTCTACCTGCCAGGGTGTTAATGAGTTCACCTCTTTGTCAGAACTCTGAGCCCCTCTTTACAGACTCATCCCACAATCTTTTCTACCCAGGCACAATGCACTTCTTTCCGTTCATTGTTGTTTCATCATGCCCTCTCTTGTTGACTTTACATTTTTATAGGCGCTATTTCCTCTGATTCAAACATTCTATGCTGTCTCCTCCATGTCTCAGTTTGGATATGGACTCATCTGCAACTTGCCTGCTCTCAGAGCATTCGGATGACTCCCATGGCTGCACACATCATATGACCATAGATGTGCATCTGCTTTCGGCTCTATAACAGCCAAAGTGATGGTGTCTTTGGTCACTCTACCTCTGCGTCTCAGTGTCAAAGAGGATGGCTATCTGTGGAGTGAGGTTTCTGACAGGAACTTTTCTTGAGCCTTCCATGCAGCGTTTTATGGTTTAGAGATGAAGTTGTGTTAGACACGTTTCTCCTGAGTCTCAGGGTCTACAAGTTGAAATCATTCAAAATGAGAAGTTTTAGAAAAATGGTCTTAACCCTGAAGTTTTCACTGAAATTCTAAGAATCAGTCAGCAGGTTAGAAAAGCCATTTGTAGAGTTTCCCGGTAGGAATAGTCATCAGGCATATTAAACCATTCTTCCTATGACCCAAGACTTGCGTGAAGTCACGCTATGTTTTTTTTTGTCTCCACCTAGAACATCAGCAACATTGAGGGGTAGGGGGTATCTAGTAAGGCCTTTTTTGCATTAAAATGGATTTTTAAAAATCCCTGGCATATCTGTGACTACAAAGATGAAATGAACCACATGAAGTTTTTCAATGTTGCCTAGAAATGGTGAATTATGAGATCTGCTCAGGTTCTTTGAATGAATCTGATTGCATGTAGTCCTTACAACAGCTGAGAGACTATTCCAACCATCTTATGTTGCTTGGAATAATAGTAGATAGGAGAGGAAGTATTTATCATTTAGGGTTTTTATTTCTAAAAACAAAATCCCCTTTTAAATTTATTTTATTTTTTCAAACAATCTTTTTTAATTTTACATACCAATTCCAGTTCTTTCTCCCTCCTTTCCTCCTGCTCCCCCTCCCCCAACCCTATTCCCTATTAGTTTCTCAGAGAGGGTGAGGCCTCACAGGGGGAGTCAACAAAGTCTATCACATCACTTGAGGCAGGACCAAGGCCCTACTCCTTGTATCTAGGCTGAGCAAGGTACCGCTCCACGGGGAATGGGCTAGGGATAAATACTGGTTCCAAAGCCAGTGACCCTACAAACTGCCCCAGTCACACAACTGTCACCCACATTCAGAGGGCCTAGTTTGGTCCTACGCAGGTTCCCCAGTTGTCAGTACAGAGTCAGTGAGCTCCCACTAGCCCAGGTCAGCTGTTTCTGTGGATTTCCCCATCATGGTCTTGACCCCTTAGCTCATATTGTTGATCCTCCCTCTCTACTATTAGCCTCCAACTGCTCAACCAAGTGCTTAGCTGTGGATCTCTGCATCTGCTTCCATCAGTTATTAGATGCAGGTTCTATGATGAGAATCAAAGTAGTCATCAATCTTCTTACAGGAGAAGGGCAATTAAGGCCCCCTCTCCACTATTGCCAGGGTCTTAACTGGGGTCCTCCTTGTGGATTCCTGTGAATATCCCTAGTGCCAGGTTTCTCACTAACCCCATAATGGTTCCCTCTATTGAAATATCTCTTTCCTTATTCTCTCTCTGTGTCCTTACCCTGAGTAAAGTGGGAGTGTGGCAGGGCTGGGGTGGGTGAAGAGTGGAAGGGGAGTGGGGAGGGGAGAAGGAAAGGGAGGAGGAGAAAATTATTTTCTAAATATTTGAGACACGGTCTCACTATGTGGGCCAGGTTGATCTTAGATTCTTGATCTGCTCACTCAGCCTCCCAAATGCTGACAGATATGTTGTACCACACCTGGAAAAATCCTTTGAGTTTCCTTTTTTTTTTAAAAATTGATGACACTGGGAATGGTGTTCAGGGTCTTGCACATGCTAAATTTATAGGAGGAATAATGCCTCCATAAGACCAGGCTGTAGGCAAGCCTGTGGGGCATTTTCTTAATTAGTGATTCATAGGTGGTGCCACCCTTGGGCTTGTAGTCCTGGGTTCTATAAGACACTGGGATGAGCAAACCTGTAAAAATCACCCCGGCATAGCATCTGCATCAGCTCCTACCTCCAGGTTATTGCCCTGTTAGGTTCCTGCCCTTACTGCTTTTGATGATGAACCATTACATGGAACTAACTGTGTGTGAAGAACCCCTTTCCTTCCCAAGTTCCTTTGGTCATGGTGTTTCATCACAGCAATAGAACCCCTGACTAAGACGATACTTTTATGAATTTATTAATGCAGCACAGTTTTATTCCCTGTTTACAGGTGATAAACCCTGGTCCAGGGGACTAGAATGCTGATGAGTGTGAGGATAACAACTGGCAAACCTAGGGTGGAGATCTAGGCCCCTCTGTGCTCCAGGCTTCAAGATTCTCCAGGGTCAATGGAAGTTCCATTGTGTCTCTGTGGGAATAGATACACTTGTCTGATCCTACATGGGTGCTGCTTTTCAATTGCTGAGGTTGAAGCCTGGTTCTAAATATGGTGGCTTTGTCACATAGGGAAAGTCTCTTATCATTTTGTACTCAGTTTTATCAACAGGAAGATGAGAGCAACAAGAATATGCACCCCAGGCTGGGGATACGCGTGTAAAGCACTTACTTTGTAAATGCGAGGACCTACGTTTGAATCTCCAGAACGCAGGCAAGGTTGAGTACAGTATACACATCTCTAATCTCAGTGTTTCCATGGGGAGATGGGGTGGGATGCAGAGACAGAGACAAGAGAATCCCCAGAAGCTCATATGCTTAGTATGAGCTGTACACAACAAACAATGCAAAGAGTCATTGTGTCAAGCAGGGCAGAGCAAGAGGATAGGCAGCGGCTGTCTTCAGACTTCCACACATATCATGGTGTGTATATGTGCTCACACACATGAATGCGTACACTTGAAAGCACAAACAATGTATCATTCATATAGAGGATGCATCTCATGCATTACTAAATATATTAAATGTTATAGTGTTAGAAATTTTGTCAGTGGGTATCTCACATATTCTTTGCTCAATAACTGTCATCTCCTATAGTTCTTAAAATTTGCCTTTAAGTAATGCTAAAGATGGTGGGAAATGTCTACAGGGTATAATGCATTCCCTTATGTCATTTCTCAGACACCTGATGCTTGATGATTTTCAATGGCAATGAGAGAAGAAATGGCTTTTTCACCATCCCCCCATTCATGTACATACTCTTCTGAATTACACCAACCACTTAAGATTTTAAAAACTTGTTGTAGCATCTGGTGATAGTGTGGTAATGAGATTTGGGGGAGGGGTGTGTAGATACATAGAATATGGTGTTGTCAATCCATATAGAAATGTCTATAACAGAAAGCCGCAACTTGTCAAAATGCAGAGAAGTGACTGTGGGGTGTCCATCCCCAGCTGATACATCTATGACACAACTCTTAAAACTTAGGTTCAGGGAACCCTTAAGGAGAGAGGATGAAAAACAATTCTTAAGAGTTGAAAGACCAGGACATCTGCTAAGAAACTGTGTCTTCTATATAGGACAAGAAAGCTACATTCATGAATTATCAGTCATATGGTTTTCTAAACAAGATTATAGTGGCAATGCCAGTTGCTATACCAATATGGATGGGTGAAATCTTACAAGAATCCAGACCTAAAGGAAAAGCAATAGGCAATTAATGACTGCAAAGAGAAAGAGAGAGAGAGAGACAGAGGCACATGCAGATACAGAGAGACAGAGACAGAAAGAGAATAGTAGTCTTCTTTAGGGACAAGCTCCCAGTACTACATGGTCTGCCCTAAACACATAAACACCACCACATGGACTCAGAAGGCTGTATTTATGTATTTACATATATGCATACGTACGATAATAATAAGTGAAGAAAAAGAAATAATAGAGATATAAATGAGAGAAGGATGTGTTGGAAGTAGAAGAAGGGGCAGTAGAAGGGGAAGGAAGATAGGACATCAGGGGTTTGAAGGCACTCAAAGTATTTTATATACATATGAAATGTCATAACGAAACCCATTAGTTTGCATAATTAATAAATAGCAATAAAATCAAAGCAAAAATGAATTGTCACTAATGAGGGAAACAAGAAAAAGGAAGATGAAGTGACATGGCATTGGAGTCCATTGCCATAATGAAATGTGCCCCAAGGCTCCTTGTGCTGATACCTCTTTATGAAAAGAACTACCTGCAAGTTAATATGTGATTAAAATAGGAAGGTAGACCTGAAAAACAGTGACTGGAAATTGCATCCAGATGTTTGTTTTGCTTGACTTGGGAGTGACTGTGAGGCACATTTGTGGCAGGGTGGTGAGTCAGAAGTGAAGAGTATACGACATGGGCGGGTGACAGCAGTCATAGGGAGGATGACACGTGTGAAAGCTACTGATGCCAAAACGATAATACAGCGTTCTTTGCTTTGGCATGGTCTAAAACAGTATTGCTGAGGTTTTGAAGTCTGTTGTCAAACACTACACAGGAGTTTTTGTCTCAACAAAGAACGCTTTGTGCCACTCCTTAATCACAAAACCTCCTGGTGGGCTCACTATCCAGTTTCTCACTGCAGATTCCTCTTTTGTTGTCTTGATTAACACCTCTCAGACTTAGGAATCATATCAGGAAGTGATGACACCCAGCTTAGTTATGCCACCCTTTAATGTGTGGCCCCATCTGTCTTTCCCACCTGTTCTTGCATACAATCTCACAGTTCATTGGCTTTTAGCCATAGTAGCTTTCTCTCAAGGTCTTGTTCAAAACTCATGGATTTTGCTCACGCTGTCTCTCTGTTTGGAATGCTCACTCTACCATCTATATCTGTAGAGTACATCACAGATTTCTCATTACAGAGGTCTGCTGACTTCCCAGAAGTATTCCCTAGGAACATCCTTATAACATCTCCCACAACTAAATGTGTAATCTGACAACTTGTACTTTTTGCTGCTAGAAAGATTCACCCACCCACCCACCCATCCATCTATCCATCCATTCAATAATTACTAGAGAGCATTGCCTGTATCCCAGGAATTATTCTAAATTTCAACATATAGTGATGAAACCAAGCCTGTTTCCATGTAGCAGGCGATCTAACAGGAGAGACGGACATTAGCCTAAGTGTGTTAAAGTCGAAGGATAGAAACTATACATTCAGAAAGGAAAGCAGTGGGTCCTTTAGGAGGATAGACATCAGAATTCTTGAGCTGATATATGGGGGCTGGAAAGGAAGAGTCAGATAAAAGTGACAAAGGGTCACCAAAGACACATTTTACATGGATGAATTAATAAAAGTCAAGGAAAGTGTTTGTGAAGTCCTGAAATCAAGGCACGGAGAAAACTTGAGGTGAACAATGATAGGCATGTGTTGGAAAAAAGGATTAAGGAAGAGTCTCACATGTTTCAATAGTGGTGTTCTCTGGGGAGATGAACATGAGAAGAGGGCAGGTACCCTCAAGATGCTTACCAGTAGTATCTCAGAAGCCTAGTCCTGACTAGTCTTTCCAGGAGCTCTCCACTAGAGGGCCCACGTGAGTCTTCACCGTGTCCTGGAAGATGCTACCAGGTTCTCTTCCATCAGTAGTCCTTACTACATACAGAGCTTTGAAAGGATTATAAGAAGCAATACATATAACACATGGGGTATGGAACAAACTGAGAAACTAGTAATTATTCTTTTTTACTTATAAACAAATTTTAATATTAAGTTATAGCAAATGGTCCATGTAATTGGTATCATTTCGAGCTGCTGTGGACAGCTGCCTCATTTGTAGAAAGAAAAGGGCATGGTAGTATCTAGAAAGACTCCAAATAAAAGATGACATAATTGGTAAGGTGCAGTTGAACATAGCCTGGCTCTGATAGCTTTCTGGCTCTAGCTGCCTCATGGCCTGTTCGAGAACATTCTATGATTTTGAATTTTGGGATCCTAGTAAAATATCTCCAGTGTAATATTCCTTTTCCTATGAGCAACCGCTGAGGTGGTGGTTTGTGTTAGCTGCACCCTGGGGCATATTGATGAGAATACGCACCAATGCAAAGAAAACTTCAAGAATACCAAAGGAGAAAACGAGCAACAATTTCTAAATTAGTACATGCAAGTCATTCCAAATTTAAAGAAATGTGGCCTTCCTTTGAGAGAGTGGCTGGCTAATTACCCAGTCTTTTTCCTAACATAAATACTGGGAGCTGGCAGTTCACTGGAACGTTAGACTTAATGTGATAAGGAAAATATAAAATAATATCAGGCATTATCGAGACTGCTCTTCATCTTAGTTACTTTCTGTTGCTGATATTAAATCTCATAACAAAAGTAAAAAGTGATTATTGTGGAGATGGAGGGGGAAAGGAATAGCAAGGCAAGGTATAAGCTATGTGAAGGGGAACTGGGAAATGGGGGTTTCTTTATTAATAAGGGAGATAAATATAGAAGGAAGATAGTAAAGTAGCAGTAAGATATCTAAAAAGTGATAAGAATCATACAAGTAAGTATCTACCTATAATGCTTGTAAGTCAAAACATAAATATACACACACAGTTTAAATGAAAAATGTCCATCTGGGCTGACATTGCTTCCCCCAAGAGCCAAAGACCAAAGAACAATATCCCCAACACCAAGCATGAGAAGTCCTCTTTTGAGCTGTTGGTCAGAATTGTCTAAGAGAATTCCAAAATATTATAAACTATTGCGATTGCCTTTGGTTGTCCCCAGAGAAGGAAAGCAAGTCCTTATTGCTGAATACATCTTGAATATCAGACACAGCTCAGAGGACCAGAGCTGGAGATGATCAGAAAACCACATCCTTGTGGACTAACTCTCATTACACCAGAAGGTGCCATGCAAGCTTTCAAGGGAGGGAGACAACAAAAGTCCCAGCCATCATAATGACCATCATTGCACGACAGCCCTTAGGGTGTAACAGTCACATGTGTATCTTGGTTGTAACCAGAAGTTCTCTAATTGGACTTAGGAGCTACTCAGCAAGAGAAAATTATGCCTTGCAAACCACCAAAGGCTAATGAAGTCACGGATCTTAGAGGAGAACCTACAACTACCATTTGTTAAACCAGCACAACCGTAACTATATTATAAATACTCATCTTTATACCCACAGATAAAAGCAGTTCTTATTTCTTATCAAGGAAACTTTTCTTTGCAACAGAGACCATTACATGAAATCACAACCTACCAAAATTGCAGAGTTGTGGAGCCCAGTCCCACCTGATACTTCTATAATAAAACTCCTGAATCTAAGGCTCAAGATCATTCCAGAAGAGGAGGCAGAAAGGGTTAAAGAACCAGAGAACAGAAATTTTGCTGTGAAATTTTGTTTTCTAGAAATGTCTGAGCTACACCCATGAAGTTTCACCAACATAACAATGTAAACCAGAGAGCAGGAGAAACGGTCTTCCCTTCCCCCCGGAAAAGCGTAACAATTGTCTGTCCAATATCAAAAGGTCAGACCTGAAGGTATATACATATGAGCAACATTATATGGACTGTGTAGCTTGAATTTATGTACTTAGGAATACACATATACATACGTCTATGAAAATTAAAGAAAAAGAAGCCACATATTTCAAAGAGAGCCAGGGGAAGATACATCAAAGGGTTTGGAGGGAGAAAAGTGAAGGCTAGAATGATGTAATTATATTAAAGTATCAAAAATTGAATATTTTTAAAAAGTAACTTAATGGGCTTATTTTGCCTCAGAGCTTCAGGTGGGGAATTCACAGCAGGAGGGTTTTGAGGGATCTGACCCACACAGTAACATGTGTCCACAGTCAAGAAGCAGGAAATAATGGATACCTGAGTTCAACTCTCTTTCTCCTTTCTATATAATCCAGGATCCCAATCTAGAGAGTGGTACTATCCACAGTGGGCAGGTCTTCCCACCTCAGTTAACCCAACCATGATAATCTGTCATAAGCATGCCCAAAGGTCCATCTCTTAGGTGATTCTAGACCTCATCAGGTTGACAGTTTGAGATTAATCATTACACCCTCTGTTTTAGAAATGAAATGGGGTGAATTGTGGATGATGAGAGTTCTGTGCCAGTGTTCTTTGTCAGGTGGACACCCCAAACCCATCCAGATGGTCCTGAGAAGTTGGTGCATGCAATCGCCTTTCTGAATTCTTTGCACATCTTGGGGCTCAGATCCCTCATCTCATTTTTAAGAGACCACATATGTGGAGGAGATTTTGATGCGCTAATGGTTATGACTCCTGTTGGGGAACTAATGGGCACATGCTATCTGTGATTGATAAAGAGTCCACTAAAAGACAAGGGACAGGGCACAGAACATGGACTAATGTATGTAAAGTTCTTGTGGCATGAGGTTATAGAGCTGGCCCTATAGGGGAGGATAATTAATTGGCCACTTCAGGCAGATAGTCATGGTTCTAGAAGACCACATTCCTCCTGCCAATGAGGCTTTCTTGCCTGTTCTGGCAAGGTCTATGGAAGACTAAAGTGGAGGAAAAAAATAAATCTTGCATTTCCCAATCTTATAGTTAAACAGATTTTGAATGCAGATATTTCTGGGTCTCTGCCATCTGGTTATTGTGGATTGTAATTCCTTGTTACTGTGGCTATGGAATTTCACAAGCCCCTGAGGTTACAACTTTGCTTACAGTTCAGGAGGGTACAGCCCATTATCGTGGGGATGTCATGGTGTCAGGAGAGTGAGGCAGCTAGAAAAGCCATCTATACTTTGGAAGCAGGGAGCATTGAATGTTACTTTGCCTTCTCTAATGTAGTCTTGGATCATAGCCTGTGAGATATTATCACCCACATAAAATGTGGGTTTTCCAAAACTGACTAGCCTAATGTAGAAACTCCCTCCCAGATGGGCTTACAGGCTTGTTTCTTTGATGTCAAATTGACAGTCATGATTAGCCATCATAGTAGGCAACTCATGCCCTGTTTGCATTAAGAGTAAGCCTTCAGAGATTTAATAAACTTCAGAAGATGGAGGAAAGTATTAACTTTTAAAAGTATTATTTGACTGTGTGGATTTATATGTGAGTGTCAGAGCATCTGCATTGCTGTTCTCTTAGATGACATTATCAGAAGGTACTGCATAGAAATACACTACTATCCCTGGCAGTGTCCAGCACCACTGCAGAAAACAGGGCCATGGATCTTTCCAGGGGTCTGAAATAATTCACAAGGCTTTCTTGTTATTAATATGGTCAGAGCATTAATAAAACAAGACCTTGAGACCCTGTCTTCCTGAGCCTCAAGACCAGCTACAGGAATGAGGAGCTGGTTCCTTAAATTTAGAGCAGCATTTTCTCTCCCCTTTGGGAAAAGAAAAGAACTGATTAAAAGTGAACTCATATGAGAACAACACACCTGGGCTCTTTAGAGATAAATGAAAACCAATTGCTTTGGGAGAAACACAATCATTTATGAAAATGATATCATGTGTCATCAAATTTATAGCAGGTAGACGACTGACAGGGATTGGGGCTATCCCATGATCTCTATCTCTTTCTCTGCCTCTGCCTCTCTCTCTCTCTCTCTCTCTCTCTCTCTCTCTCTCTCTCTCTCTCTCTCCCCCCTCTCTCTTTTACACACACACACACACATATGCATGAATGCATGCACACCCCCACACTCACATATTCACCCATGCATACACACATTCACACACAAAAGCTTGCATGCACACCTTTTACTACATGACATGTATTTTATGACTGCTGTATTTCACAAACCTGTATTATGCATCAAATGTAAGTAATTCCATACATAGTTTTCCCACTAAAATGACACCAAGTTTTCTGATTTTTTTTTTAGCTGCTGTCTAGATCCATGGAGCTAATGTGTGTGAAAATGCAAGGAATTAAATGCCCAAGGACTGTTGCTAAAGAAAAGTAAGCACAAGCAGCTATAACACATCCAATTTCTATTATGTCCTCAAAACATCCAGTCTCATTACAACTCCTCGTATTTATCATCCTCCCTTTGGTGAGCCACACAGAGAAGAGTGGCTAACTAATTGAGTTTGTAAGCCGTTTGTCATTGAGAATGATTTAAATGTAATTTTTCTCTCCTCCCTCCTTAAGACTGAATATTACCAAACTTTTCATCTCTGCCTACTTGATTGATGAAACTGCATCTCAGTGTTTAATTTACATTTCTCTAAATGAGTAATGTCCAGTAATTTTTTTCAAGCTTGTCAGCCATTTCTCTTTCTCTTTCAGTGACTTATTTGAGGTATCCCCCTATGCTATGGTATAACATTACAGACATGGATCATTCTATTTAATATGGTAACATTTGATTTATAAAGTTTTGTGTATGCACATCATAGGCCTGTGTGTGCGTAATTATTTTCTGTAAAGATGTAATGGTTACTTCTGGCAGCTACATTGTAAAATAATTGTAGGGAATGAGGAACATAAAAAATACTTTTGGCTGGGCGGTGGTGGTGCACGCCTTTAATCCCAGCACTTGGGAGGCAGAGGCAGGCGGATCTCTGTGAGTTCGAGACCAGCCTGGTCTACAGAGCTAGTTCCAGGATAGGCTCCAAAGCCACAGAGAAACCCTGTCTCAAAAAACCAAAAAAAAAAAAAATACTTTTATTTTTACTTTCCCTTTACTGCACCTATATACATAAGCTCCTTTTGAATAGTTCTCATTGACAAATAACTATACATTATATGGGATACAGTGTACGTTTGTACTATAGGGTGTATACACATATTTCTGTATATATCGTGTTGTTTATTACTTTACACTAAAAAGTATTATGAAATAACTTGCTTTTAGCTAATAAATAGTCAAAGAAAAGTGACTATATGAGTCACATGACTTTCATCTCATAGTCTTTATGAATCAGGTGTCAGTAATATTATTGTGCTAGAGACTTAAGAGGCTGTACGGAGAATGGAGGCTGAGGAAAGATGAGGTGTCCTATCCAAACACAATTCCAAACTTATGGTACACTGCTGGCCAAAGGACTGATGTGTACATGGTTCTTCTCTCTGTTGGTAACAACTCTGCAAACTGGAAGAAAAGGCTAGGAAGGTGATGAGGGATAGTACAATGGCTTCTGCTCTGAAAACCGCTGCTCACCAGCTTCCTGCTCTTCTCATCATAAAAAGGAGCTAATGCAGAAACTGGCTTTCAGTTAAGAGGTGCTTCTTGTATGAATGCAGCCTCCAGTTCTTTTGTGGCTGGGCGGGTGCTGGTCTGTAGTTGGGAACTCAATGCTGTTTCAAAGAGAACTTGCATATAATTTAAAGCCCACATCTGCATCTGCAAGTGCCGCCATTTCACACATAATGGCGTCCGAGCTTCTCTTCTAGTGGGAGGAGTTGGTTATGCCTATTAAGCCAGCTGGACTTGCTCTTTCAAGAGCAAGGCAGCTATTAGAGGGAGGTGGTGGAGAATGGCATCTCTGACACGTCACATCAGCTCCTCACATGGTGCTTCATTGAGTGGATGACAAGCAACAGTGCAGAACCCAAAGAAATCTTTTCCCATCACTAACATATTTGTAAATAAAGCAAACAAATTTTTAGGTTATGTCTTGAAAAGTCTCTAGATTACTGGCAAACCATACCTGAACTTCACAGGTCATGAGATATTGGAAAGATCTGTGGACTGTTTGCCTAGGGGCGTCTAAGGAAAAGCTCTGAGCCATAGACATAGGAAAAACAAAGAAAAACTATAGTATCTATAATGTTATGGCCTTGTGTCTATATCATGGAGCACATAAGGTCTATGTAAGTGCTTATAACAGAACAAAAGCTTATAGTATAAAATATTTGACACTCATTGCAACTTTAACCAACTGCTCATCTGCAGAACTTCTTAGAACTTTTAATATGATAGTACAGTTTGGCAGGCTACCAATGGGACTATTTAGTGTCAAATTGTATATAATATTATTCTATGGAAAATATGCTGAATTTAAAATTTATCTCTATTCTCAGGCTTTCCCAGCATTATATTGTGTTTTGGGATTAAGATGGTATATGTCAAGTACATCAAGAAAATTTTATCATGTCTTTTCCATCCAATCGATATCCATGAAACACTTGCAAAAATTCAGGTTCTGAATCTCATGTCATACAACTGTATGAGACTATATATTACAAATCTAACTCTGTCAAGTAAAATTGTTTGTGACAGAAACTTTATATGTAGCCCAGGTCAACCTAGAAATTATGATCTTCTTGCTTCAGCCTCCTGAGTGCTCAGGTTATGAATTACACTATCATGTCTGTTAAATTTTTCTTTAATTGTTCTAAAATGTCGTCCTTCTACCCACAGATAAGTGTAGTTCTCATCAAGGAAGCTTCTCTTTACAACAGTCAGAGATCAATATAGAAAACCATAACCAGTCAAAACACAGAGTTGTGGAGCCCAGGTCCAAAGGATACTGCTGTAAAATACTCCCTCACTGAAGTGTAATGAAACATTCAGAAAGATTTTGGGGCCAGAGGTTCAGAGAGTTTGCTGTGAGATTGTGAATTCTAGTTATTCTCATGAATTTCTGCCAACCTGACCGCCTAAACGTGAGCTGAACAAAGTTGACATCAATAGACAAGGTAACGTGGGCAGAAAAACGTCCATGAGGCCTCAACCCTACACAAATAATTATGGGCAAAGTGAGGAAATCTGGGAGTAGGAAAGGTGGCCTTCCACAATGAAGAGAACACTAAATGGTTGTCCAGTATCAAATGGTCAGCCCTGGAAATATACAAAGTAACACTCTAGGGACCAAACAGTTTATATTTTGAAATATATATATATATATATATATATATATATATATATATATAAACATATATGCATGCAATAACAATTAGTGAGAAAATAGGTAATAAATATGAAAGAGAGTGAGAAGAGATATATGGGAAAGTTTGGAGGGAGAAAAGTGAAAGAAGGGATGCTGTAATTATATTATAATCTCGAAAAACAAAACATAATCCTCTCCAAAAGAAACAATCCCAAAACAACAATAGCAGTACTGAATAGACAGTTCTTCAAGACAATGAATCAATCTATTTTGTGGAAGATCTGTCTAGTGTTTGTGTTCAGTGTCTATGGAATATCCTTTCTAACTCACTACCTTTCCTTTCCTCCCTAGGGCTCTCTCACTCTGTGGCCTTTCTCCTCGTGTCTGCCAGTCTTCTGTGCTGTCAGAATCTTTGTGTCCCTTCCTTTCTATGTGTTGCAGGCTTATGACAAGCTAGGAGGAGAGGAGATTGTGCTGATGTACAAGCACTTGTTTGTGTCACAAAAGTTACTAGGAAAGTAGTGACTCTTTCATTGTATTAGCAAAGGATTTAAAGAGATCTTGGGATGCTCATGGGTGAAGGATTAAGAGATCTCTAAAAGAAGTTTGCTTCTGTGCTCCTCCCCATGTCTGGTGACAGAGGGTAAGACATAAAAATATAAGAGCCTCAAGTCAAAACCACCAGGAAGTGGAGTCATTGAAATAGTCATCCCCTTCTCTTACTGAGAAGAAAGACAGATGAAGTTACAAAGTCAAATCAGACTTTGACTGGTTTAGACTGAGGTTAATGTCTACAAGGCATTACAAAGCCCCTGTACTGTATGAACATCTCATTATGAAACAGGTCCTCCCTATAACACACACACACACACACACACACACACACACACACACACATACACACACACAGAAAGAGAGGGGGTAGGGAGAGGGAGAGACAGGGAGACAGAGACAGAAAGAAAGAGAGAGATGCACTGCCCTGTTAATACTCAGTTATATAGAACTAAAAGCATGGTTTACAGAATCACTTCTACCTAGTTTATGGCAATGACTCCAGAAGGTACAATACCTATGATATCTAATAGGAAGGTACAGACATTGCTCGAAGTATATCATATTTCTGTAATGTCTTTTCCTATTTACCTAGATATTTGCATCTTACAAGAAAGCCTTTGAAGCTCAAGTGTGGTAATACCAGATGTTGCTTTTAACTATATTTGATGCATGAGGTCTCCTGGAGCTCCACAGCCCAGGTTGACCTTCTGTCTCTGCCTCTTAGGGAAGAGAGTAAGGTGAATTCAAAAAATGTTGCAAGGTGGAAAGCAGAGAGTGAATAAATGAAGGTATATTTAATCATTGAGAATCCTATGTAGCTATTGACAATTATGTCTGGAAGAATATTCACAAACATGGGAAATATTTATCATGTATAGTATCACAGAATCTAAATCTAGTAAATATCTCCATTGAGCTTTTACATTTTGGTGTTTGGCTAGGACTACAAGGCAATCACCAAAGCCATGACCATTTCTGGAAATGGTATCATGGGTGTTTTCAATGTATGGGTATTATTTATCTGTGTCTTTAAAAATCCCTACAATGAACTTGAACTCCTGAGAAGCAATCGATGCTATCCAGGATGATTGGTTGGAAAATATTCTCAGAACACACAGGGGCCAAGATGCCACCATGCTGAGTTAACATGACAGTGATATTTCTAACAATTATTCACACTTACTAGTAAGATAAGAAATAGAACCTATAATTTAGAGAACACTTGAGTGCCAATGTGGAAATCACATTACAATCATAGTTCTATTATTTCTCACCGCAGCTCCAGGAGGCATTAATCCTTCGCATTCTCATTTTGGAGAGGACAGAACACTGTGGTGAAAGGGACACATGTTGCCAGAGGCTGTTCTACTGGTAAAAGGTTTAGCTGTGATTCTGATAGAATAATGTAGTCCAATATTCTAGCAACTCCATCAAAATGATTGCTCCGTACTTATTTTTTTCATATTGAGTGTTAGGTTTTCCAAACAAATTAATTGATGGCTACATGTACTTGTCCATACATGCCCATTGGTACAGGGGAATTGTCTGTATTCTGTCATTCATGTTTTAAATAAATGATGATTGGCCAGGCAGGAAGTATAGGCGGGGAAACCAGACAGGAAGTAGAGGTGATGAAATGAGAACAGGAGATTTCTGGGAAGGAGAAAGTTGATTCCTCCCACTCCTGCCCAGGCCACCGAAGCAGCAGGATGTGAGCTGCCAGCTGAAAAAGGTACTGAGCCACATGGCTAACATAGATCAGAATAATGGGTTAATATAAGCTACAAGAGCTAATAAGTAGCCTGACCTAATGGGCCAATCAACTTTATAACTTATAGAGATCTCTGTGTGATTTTCTTTGGGGTTAAACAGTTGTGGGGTACCAGGTGGGACAAAACCCCCAACAACAAACAGAACCCTCCATGTTACAGCCCATAGATTTGAAATTGAAGTGTTATTTAAATACAAATATTCATCATCATACTAAAGAACTTTTATTTTTTCTTGGAATATAGAGGTGGTGGTCCTTTTGTTTGAAACAATCACACTGATAATAGTTTCCAAAATTAAATAAACTTGTCATGAGATTAAAATATTGCTGTCATATGGTTCATCATCCAACACAAAATTAGAGCCAAATGCAATTTCTCACTCTCTCAGCACAGCCAATACATTGTACTTTGTGTTTTTCATCCAAAATCTGAAGGCAAATCCATTCCAGATCGTTAGTGATGAAAATAAACTAGAAGCAGGATGAAGATTTATAGGTAACAACCTCAATGCTTTCTTTGGCCAAGAACCTAAGAGACCATTGTAGCTTTATGCAGTACAATGCCTCCTGCCTTCTTGGCAAGTACTTCCTCCTGTAATAGGCCAATATGGCTTTAGTAGGCTAGCTGCCTTCTTTCCCTCATTACCAATTCTTCATGCTGTCCACTGTGATCTAGAACAGTCCAAATCACAATCTAAGTCAGTCAACCTCAGTACCAATGACACTGTTGCAAATCCTTTGGTCAGGGGAGGAGTCCAGTGTAATGTGGATGCTTAGCAGTATTCCTTGCTAGAGCTAGCAGCAGTGATGCTCACCTTCTTGATAGATATTACCAAGTGACTCCTGGGGCACACTGCAACAGTACAGAACTAATAGTACTATATTCTAAAATTTGGGTAGTCACATCCTTCAAGACTAAATTGACTTTTCCATGGAACAGAAGGACAGATTGATGGCCATGTATGCTTGTTTCTCTGGCTGTCGTTGACCAGGCAAAAGTCGACCTCTTGACCCATGTTGGACCAATCACACACACACACACACACACACACACACACACACACACACACACACACTGTTTTCTCAGAAATCTTATTTACAGCATGGGATCTTGGTTAAATATGCATTACTGAAGCTTTACTATCAAGCCAAGTGAGATCAGAGTGGTGCTTTTTACCATTTCTAATTCATATGAGAGTGTGAAGCAAATACTTGAAGAGAGAATCAGGCCCTAAAAAGGAGAATGAAGTAAGCAAAGATCAGAAATCAAAGGAAGAACACAGACAGCAACTGCCGATGGTTCCTGCAGAATTCTTGTACTTTCTAAAATAACTTATCTTTTCCTTGCCATAACTCGAGTGTGCTTCTCTCTCAACCACCGACTAGTCCATAAAGAAAAAATACAAAATGCAATCTTATCTAGGAAGTGCCCTCCTTATCCTGCATATCTAGAAAAAGAAGAGTGGACCTAAGCCAAAAGATAGACTGCTCTATGACCCTGCACTCATGGGTCATTTCTCTGAGTCTCAACTCCCCTGGTGAAGAATCACGAAATCAAATCACGCCTACACCTTTAAATTTTTTTCTTGACATTTTATTTATTTATTTATCTTTTTTTAAAATTTATTTATTTATTAAAGATTTCCGTCTCTTCCCCGCCACCGCCTCCCATTTATTTCCCTCCCC
>NW_004949099.1:10767422-10776431 GCF_000317375.1 Microtus ochrogaster | reverse complement strand
CTTGGTGAGTTCCCAATAGAACAGCCCCATTGTCTCAGTATGTGGGTTCACCCCTTGCGGTCCTTAGTTCCTTGCTCGTGCTCTCTCTCCTTCTGCTCCTGATCCATAAACCTTTAAATTTTATTAACTGTAGGGAAGCACGGTCTCCCTGCTTGGTCATAGTATATAAGATTATCTTAAGGTGTCAGCAAGATTTAGGATTAAAGTCTGCAATAGTGGCATTAAGAGTCACAAAAGAAAAACTGTCAAAGCATGTATTAAGGGGATTATCCTGCTATCCTTAGTCTGTTTCTTTGTGCTTGCATTGGGAAAGAAACAACCTCCACTGATATCCAGTCTCTGCCATGGCCTCTTATGATTTCTGTATGTTTGTCTTTATGTTTTGGCAACCAGCTTTATACTAAAGAGGGTAGACTGATGTAACCTATAGGATAGTAACAAAATAATGACACACGAGCTCTAAGGTTTAACATGAAAGGCATTGGAATTTATGTTCTGCTTTCTTGCAGGCACTCTGGGGAAAACCTACCATCATGTTGCAAAGAAACCAAGCTCCAATGGATAGGTTCGCATGGCAGAGAACAATAGCACTTGCCAACAGCTATATGAACAAGCCATCCTAAAATCTCCCACTAGCACCAGTCAACATGATAGAACTCAATTGCAGCTCCATGAGCGCTTTCGAGACAGAACCTCCCAGCTAAGTTTAAGTCTCAATCCACAGGCATGGTAAGATAACATTGGAAATTTAACTTAATCTATTAATTTGATACAGGGTTATATGTAATCCAGGTTGGTCTTGAAATTCCCATGTAACCAAGGATGACTCTGGTTCCATTTCTACCTTCCAGCCATTGTGATCACAGGTATGCATAACTACACCAGGTTTATGCCATGCTGGGGTTTGAATCCAATGCCTTCTGCATGCTAGGCAAGCATTCTACCAACTGAATCACAACCCTGGTCCAGTGTTTGGTATTTTCGGCTGTTAAATTTGGGTGTGATTTATAACACAGAGAAATAGAAACCTCATATAACAATAGTAAGCGTTTTGGTAGGATTAGCTAAAACAGCAATGAGCAATGTGTACCAGATTTTAGCACATACTCAGACAATGGTGTTCACTCACGCATATATCCAAAGCAACTAGAGTGATACCTGGAAGATAATTTGTGGTCGCTAAATATCTTTTAAATGAACTTTAGGTACTGCAAACTTTCCTATTACTAACACTACCATGACCCCAAGCAAAATTCTTTCCAAATAAGTTGAATCCATACATTTTTTGTTCTAAAATTTCCTTTACTTAGTTTTCTTCTACAATATTAAAATATGTGAAATCGCTCAAGCCAGATGTTTCTCTCTCCTTAACCCCCCTTGTGTGTGTATGCTTCTATAACAGAACACCTGTGACTAGATAGCGTACAAATATACTAAATTAATTCCCACAGCTCTAGAGACTTGGATGTTCACGATCAAGGCATGAGTGTTTCTGGTGGACGTTTGTATTCTGATGGTGGCCTGTCATGGTTCCTCACTACATAGTGGGAACTTCATGAGTGTTTCTGATGGATGTTCATATTCTAATGGAGGCCTTTCATGATTCCTCACTACATAATGGGAACCAGAAAAGGAGGGGCACGAGAGGGGCTGCACTCCCCTTTTTTAATAGCACTAACTTCACTCACGATGGGGCAGCCCTCATGACTCAGTCACCTTCCAGATGCCTCATTTCCTGAATCATCAAAATGGCAGTTTGCCTTCAACATGAGTTTTGAAGTACACATTCAAACCTAACACCAGAGGAACAAAAGTTCCACATATATGTTGAATTCTGACATTTAGCCTCACAACAGTTTAGATATGCCTTGTCCGTGGTCCAGAAACACAGTTTACACAAGAAAACACATCGTATGTTGTGTGCAGTGAATTGATGAGTGGATATCCATTAGAAAGGGCTAAAACCCATTACTTACCATCCACACAGGAAGGTCGGTTTCTTGTTGTCCCAGCCACTTTCCCGGGTAGACAGGAACACTTCACTGTTTGCGACCGCTCCTCTATACGGTTCTTGTTACAACACCTGTGGGCTGCAATCACTTCGCAGGTCCCTCCTTCTGTCAAGACAATAAAAAGATGGACATTGATTATTTCTAACTCCAGGGCTCCTGTGGTGTATTTAAATACACAGACAGGTTTGGAGAAAATGACAGGAATTATAGAGGGGCCCTGTGACATACAATTACTAAAGAGCTCTCTTCCATGGTCCATTGCAGCCTCAGAGAACCCAGGCATTGAAGTGCTACACTCAAAACAGTGAAGAACGCCAGCAAATAAGTAAATGGGCATCTCAAGATGTGATGATTCTGGGTTGGATGTAATAGAAAGCAGTGAAGCAGCAAATGCCTGGAGCTTAAATGCCAAGTAAAGAGACCACCTGATTTAGATGCTCTGTGCTGAGCACTCATACCTGTGCTATCTGCATGTAAGGTTCTCTGAACACCCACTAATGAGGAGAAGCAAAAACTCAGTGATGCAGAACCTACAAAGCCATAAAATGGCCAGGTCAGGTCCCTTTCCCACTGCCTACCCATGCTAAGGGGGCTGAACTGAATAAAAATCTAGTCCAGAATCATTGTCAAACCCAGATGGCATGCACAAATGAAAGGGAGAATTTCTAGAAGAAATGCTATGTGCTTTCTGTGGCATGGCTACATAGGACGCCATTTAAATTGGTAGGGCTCACACAGGCATGAACCAATGTATGCGTGTATCCTAATGGATTCCACTCTCTACTAGCTCCTGGGAAGATGAACTCCTGGGTCATGGTAGATGTTGGTGGCTTTGGATTTTGATGTTGTTGTTAAGCAGCCCATAAACCAGTCATTTTCTCTATTAGCCCTCTCAAATGCTGAGATTAAAGGACTGCATTGCCACAGCTGGCTTGGGTCAGTTTCTTCCATCTGGAAGCAATGATCTTTCCAGAGTTATAAAAGATATCAATAATCAATAATCCCACCATCAAGTTTTGAATTCAGAGACAATGGATTTTCATTTTATCAAAATGGGCTCCTGGAATTCTTGACCTTATAATTTTTGGTCTTTGGCATTCAGTAAGCAGAGACGGCAAGAATTTGTTGAACAAGTGCTCTATATGATACTGTTATAAGCTCTAAAATGACTGTCTACTATCAAGATACATAGAAGGTAACACAAGCAAGTGGATAAAAGGGGACAGAAAAAAAAAACTGGATGATTAAGACAGTTCTCTGAGGACTTAGCTACAACACAGTGTTTTAGGTACAGTGGGAACAAGGCATGATGTAGTTCCCTCTACCAGTCATTGGAAAGTTTAGAGAAAGTTTGTTGTTGTAATCTCTAGGAGGAGCAAGATGCCACTTGCATCCTAGTTAAAGAAATGGATGCCATGAAACATCCTACAATGCCCCCTGACAAACTGCTGCAGCAAGGGAGGACCTTGTCTCCAAATATTAATAACAACTGCTACAAAGCCTTCATCTGCTGTTAAAGAAACACACCAAAGTGACCCATATTAGATAGGTAGTTCTGTCTCCTGTAAGAGAAGAGAAGAGCCCAAAGCTTAACCTACTGATTTTCATTAGAACTTCACTCTTTCCACTTAGTATTGGAGGGTCTTAATTTCCTCATCTGTAAAGTGAGAATCATAACCCCAACTCCTACAGCAGATGTGCAGATGTAAATTAGAGAACGTGCCCACCTAAGGAGGTTATCAGTAAGCTTGATGCATAGCCCAGAGTCCCACAACAATACCTGCAACAACAGTTGCAGAGGGGATTTCTGCCTGGCATTCCGTTCCTTTTGTTTCTTGTTTGGTTTTGGCTGTGATGAGGACCCAGGGCTTTGTGTATGCTAGCCATGCAGAGTTACATCTCAAGTCCAACTATCCTCTTTCCTGTCTCAGTGTATATGGTCCCTTCTATTGCCTCTTAGCTCCTATCCAGCTCCATCACTCAAGCACAGAGGCATAGTCCTGAAGTACTGTCTTAGTGCCTATGCATCCAATGCCACCTCCCTCCATCATGTACACATAAACTATAAAGAAAAAGAGGAGGGATATAGAGCAGGGGACACACACATATGTATGTATGTATATATATATATATACATGCTTGTATGTATGTATGTATGTGTGGTTGTGTGCGTGTGTGTGTGAGAGAGAGGGAATCCTCAAGAATTTTCTTTGTTACTCAATGCCAAGATCAATTCTTTAGAGAATGTCTCGTGATCTCCGCAACTATTCACTCTCTTAGTACTCCATGAATTTCTACTTACCCAGAAGTCGTTTGTGGTTCCTCAAGCTATAACTAAGACAAAATCAAGGTTATTGTTTATTTGTTCTCAGTCCTATCAAAACAGAGAAAGTCTAGAAGTCTTTTTTTTTAAATGACTGATTAAATAAATAAATTATCTGACTTTACTGGCAATAGAGTATATCTCAGGGTCTGTAAACAGGCAGAGTGGGAGATCCATTTGTAAAGGGAGACTACAGAAAATTTCCAAGATTCTGAGTTGAAAGCCGATGCTCCAATGGGCAGTTATGAACATGTATAACATGATAATCGGAGGCATTGTAAACGTCAGTTTATTATTATAGAGTAATTTTAGATTTTCGCAAGATTTATGAAGATGGTACTGAGAAGCCCCAAATATATCTCACTCTGCTGTTTCCTGCTTGTGTTATCTAATTATTGACATCTTCAGTATGGTGCACTTGTAGTTTATTGATCCCTGGCATTATGATATAGTCCTATGGCACCTGCTTGCTTAACAGATTCTGACTTTGATGACTGGGAATTCTTCCATTGGCTTATGCATTGCTTTGACAGGTGGTGACCACTGTAAGTTTGTTTGACTTTGTTTTGCGGACTCTCTTACTTTCTGATTCTTACTCTTGCTCCAGAATCATACTCTCTGACATATTTACATGAACCAAAGTCTAAGCTCTCATAGACATTCTTAATTTTAACCTTTTCTACTCCAGGGTTCAACCAGGCAGATGAAACTGTATTCACTTTTCTTGTCTTTCTAGGTGCCTCATGGCTGTGACATCTTCTCAAACATTCATGGTTTTTTTAGTAACCTTGGCATTTGGGAATAGACTGGTCAGGCGTTTTGCAGAATGTCTTTAATGTCTTTCACTTGGGCTTTATCTAATGCTTGTCTTATGATTAGAGTGAGATTATGTGTTTTTGGAGGAAGATTGGAAAGATAAATGCTGTTCTGGTCCCATCCTACCACAAGTATACACTATCAATCCATCTTTCCCCTATTAGATGCTGAATCTTGTCACCAGGCTGAGGTAGTAACTGACTACAATCTTCATTGTTATTGTATTTTCCCTTCCTTTCTACTCTGTAGTATAATCCCTGGAAAGAAGTTGCTGTGAACAGTCTACATTTAGGAACCAAGGAGTTATATTCTTTGTCCTGAGATTATGATAATTCATAAAAGTATCTGGAATTCTTCTGCATGAGCTTGGTATCTTTCTCCCCATTTTTACTTACTTACATGTACCTATATATACTCATAGAATTTATTTATGTGTGATCTTATCTTGCAGTATGAGGTCATTTAATTGCTTCAAATATTACTGATTTGAATATTGTGAGATTTCTTTTGTCTTCTATGTCCCTTTGCCACAGTGACCATTGTTAGCTTAATCTGCTTTTGTCTTTATTCTGAATACTTCCTCACTTCTTGGCTCTTCAAGTTGCTAAGCAAGCATATTGTAGATGTCCTGGCCTTATGTTATAATTATGTTTGGAGCCATTTCTCCAAAGCAATTATTGTGGCATTTCAAATATATACTACAACCAAGAACTAAGGCTTCTAAGCCAGATGAGACAAGATTCAATTGGAGAGTACTTCCTCTTCCTTCTCTCAAGAGAATCCTGTCTCTTATAGTGTGGCCAGAATAGCAATTTGGAAAGACAATAGCCAGTTGTGGGTGTTTCTTCAGTACCACCTCCTTGGTACCTGTGTATAGGAGGAATTGCAGAAAAGAAAGGTAGCCAAGCAAGAGGGACAAACAGCACTGCACAATACTGAACAGGAAATAGAATGACTTGAACTTGGGACAATGGAAAGCCTCTCCCTATCTCTATGTTCACAAGCATGGGATTAGAGTTAATGCAACAGGGCCAATAGTACATTACACTCTCATCCGGTCACTCATGATTATGTTGTTTTAGCTAGCAGTTGTCACCTACAACTTCCTTCAATCAAACTCGTAATAGGTAGATTTCTACTTCATGAAAATACTACTAATTTAAGTGATTACTTTGCTTTAATACCCATCTGCAGCAGTATTTGAGAGGAAAACCAGAACAAAGGCATGTGGATACTCCCAGGAGGCACTTTGAATCTCATTTGATTTACACTCAAGTCAGCAGCAGTCATAGACATACAAGATCATGAGTGTAGCATGCTGGATCCCAACAAACTTTACATGACATCACCCCCAGTATATGAGAAAACAAGTCCCAGACACAATTGATAACTTTATTAGATGCACACAAATGTGACTTCAGACAACAATGCCATTAAAGCAGTTTACTGGGCCTGGAGAGCTGACTAAAGCAAAGGTAAAGAACTTGCCACCCAAGCCTGAGGACCTGGTTCAGATCACCAGGACCCACGTGAGAGGGGAGGGTGGCAGGCTTCTGCAATGCCAACACTGTTCGGGCAAAGACATGTAATCCTCGGAGCTCTCTGGCCAGTTTGTCTAACCAAATCAGTGATCTCCACAGCAATTCAATATTCAAATCTATCCTGATCATGTAAGGTGAGTTCATTTGCTTGTGCTGACACAATGAAAATACGTAACATTTTATAGGAAAAGTTTCCCTTTGCTAAGTTATGATTTGTGGGGGGGGGGGGGATAGGTCATGTAAAGGAGTCCAGCTGCCTTCACAAAAGGAAAGGAGTCTGCTACCACAGTGCCTAAAAGTTTACTGCAACAAAGTGTTCTTTAACCATAGCACTCTGCTAAGGAAGAATGAAAGCAATCGCATTTAACCCGTTACCAGCTATACAAAGCTAGTACTAAATGACAAGCATCAAATGGATGGATGGATGGATGGATGGATGGATGGATGGATGGATGATGGACAGGCACACAGATACAGAATGTAATTGAAAGGTGGATTTCTTTAGCATAGTAACTAAAGTACAGTAAACATGTCAAATGTGGCTCCCCACCCAGATCTCTATTTAATATTTCTTAGTGATAGATAGCAGCATCCCATGTTTAATTTGATCCATGTCAAATTTAGCCAGAAATTGATGAAATTGTAGGAAAGTAAAACCCTGTTTTTGTAGCATAACTACAGAGATTACAAAGTCTATTGTCCACACCAGCTGGCTGATTGGAAAAGCAGAATGGATACACACACACACACAAATCTGTCCAAATCAAAGAGAAGTTTTTATCATACCCCTTTCTAGAAACTGGAAATATGGACCCTTTTATTTAATGTTATTTGTATTTTAAGGACCACCTCGTGAACTGTCCCTTTAAATCTAAATGCCAAAGCTATTTAGAAATCCCAACAATACTTGTCATGCAAATGCTTTTCAGCCTTTCCTTGGCGCCATTGCCAATCCATTCCCAAATTTTGACTTCGTCCAAGTTGAAATGATTTCAAGGTGATCTATGGCCTGTCAGAGCAGTCATTTAAGAGCTCAGACAATCAGACTTCCCCTTTCTGCATATGGATTATTTGGAAAATGACTTCTTTGGGATTCTGTAGAGCATTTGTACGCTCAGCCAATCACCCAGGTGGAATAACTGATTAACTAATGGCAGAGGATACAGTGCAGATAACAAACAGTTTGGCTGCTGTCTGTACTACTCAGATATTCAAACCATTGTTCATCTTGACTATAGAAAACAAGTCTATGATAAAGTATCTATAAAAACGCAACCCTCTACCCTAAGTTTACTTTTATAAAGGATTCTGTTATTTTCCAGTTAGGTCCTAATACATGAAGTGTCTGGTTAATGTAGGTCCTTCTGAAATAGCTAAGTGTGTTCAATAGACAGCAGCCTCCTAGTTCTCTCCCTACCCAAACTTCAATAGACTCTCTTGCCTCTCACCCTCTTCACTTACCTTCATCCAGGTGCAAGGGGAAAATCCCATGCAAGGAAACCCCATGGGGCCATTGCGCCCTTTCCCATCCCTCTTGATCTCTTTGGTTTGTCAGAGCTCTGAGTGCATTATCAAATTTATTCTTAAAAGGAAAAGAAAATTTCTAATACCCTCAAAGGTGAAAAGAAGTCATCATTTTAAGATTATTTTTGGCAGCATCAACTCTCTGCCAAACCCAAATGCTCCAAGCAAGAGATCTCTCTTTCTCAGCTCCGTGCATCACTGTCTTGCTCTCTACAAGAGAAAAGACCCAAGGGAGATGGATTGCTAAGGAAAATGTTTCTTTTCAATGGACTCCGCACTGATGGCAATTGCATGTCATGATGGAAAGGGAAAGCCTAGGAATGATTGGCAGGCAGATAATTAAAAACAGAACTGAAGGTTGTCATCACAACTAGAATTTGCCCCTGGATTGGAAAGCTACTGAAAGTAGCCTATACTAAGCAACTAATTCATTCTGGGCTACAAACTGGGAAAAACCAGTTGATAATGGTCACTCGTAGGAAGTTTCTTATGTCTATTCCTTTTCATCTGCCAAGGAAAAGTATTTATCTGTGTGTTGATGGCTTTACAAGCAAGAAGCAGCATAGTGGGACAATTTAAAGTACCACAAGAGCAGTTTTTGTTTTTTGGGGGGGGAAGAAGAAAACAATATTCTAGGCCAGGAGATACAGTGAACTTCTTTTCTTTCCCAGAAAACAGAACAAAAATGAACACTTGGAATTTCTTCATTTGCTCTGTGTGTGTGTGTGTGTGTGTGTGTGTGTGTGAGAGAGAGAGAGAGAGAGAGAGAGAGAGAGAGAGAGAGAGAGAGAGA
>NW_004949099.1:10726548-10767322 GCF_000317375.1 Microtus ochrogaster | reverse complement strand
GAGAGAGAGAGAGAGAGAGAGAGAAAGAGAGAGAGAAAGAACCCACAATTCAGTCTTCTTTGAGTGCTCTTCCTGAATCAATACACAATTTATACACTTCACATAATTCTCCCATAATTACATTCAGAATGCATGATTTTGATTGGTAAAAAATAACACTCACTTTTGCTATAAAGCTTTGGCAGAGCTCATTTTCTAAGTGATGGAATTGATTACATGTCTGTGATAGATGGAAAGGAGAAAGAAGCAGAGAAGGGATGAACTAATGGAGAGTGAGTATAGCTAGATAGGAAACATTGGTATGTGACAACAAAGGCTAACCATTAATTTTTATTGTCAAATATTATGATTGTATAAATTCTTTGACATGCACACAACTATGTTATGGTATTTAATCCATGCTTTCCCCTAACTCTCCCCAGGTCCCCACCTCCCCACCCCTTCCCAAATAAATTAATATTTTGAACATTTTTAATAGGCGTCTTTATATTTTCTTTCTCCAAAAATAAAGAAGTGACTTTCCAGGATACCTAAAAACTAGAAACTTTGAGTAGAGGTAGAGTTAAAATATATATAAGGTTTTTATTCTAGTTGAAATAACTTGGAAATGAAATAGCAACTAATCACACACACACACACACACACACACACACACACACACACACACACAAATGAAGCATGGGTCTTTATCAATAGCCAAGCAAGGATAGGTGTTTAAGGTCCATGATGCAAAAATCTTGGTTTGCATCTTGAGGAGAGGGAACCTCAATTGTGGAACTGCCTCTGTGAGACTGGCCCATGGGTATCTCTGTGGGGCATTTTCTTAACTGGTAATTGATGTAGAAATGTCCAGCCCACTGTGGGTGATTGTTCATTCCTGGATGGGGTTGAGCCTGGGCTGTAAAGGAAAGATAACTGAATGCGAGCTATGGAGTAAGCCAGTAAGTGACTTTTCTCCATGTTCTTGTTCTCTGCTTCAGTTTCTGCTCTCATTAGCTATTGTAAGTTCCTTGCTTAGCGTCCCTTGATGGTGGACTGTGACCTGTAGGATGAAATAAAACCCTCCCTCTATAAGCTGCTTTGGTAACAATGTTTATCACAGCAACAGAGAGCCAACAAGAACCAAAGCAATATTTGGAGGAAATTAATAAAACCTAGGCGGAAGTATGTTAAGATTGACAAGATTAATTGGACACTTAGATTTTCATTTTTTTTCAAGTAGTTCCTTTCTTGAAAAGCTGTAATATGTAGGACAAAGCAGAGTCTTTGAGATTCATTTTTATAGGACTTCCTGATCAGGCTTTAAAAATAGCTCTTTAGGAATCTATTGTAGTGGATGTCAGAAATGCATATTTAAGACTCTGTTAAAAATGCTTTATTGACCCAATGGGCTGGAAGGAAGCTCCAAGTGTCTCTCTGTCTGTGAATCATTGGGAGGAGAGACACTAATGGATCTTCAGGCATGGTCTGGTCAAGCAGGGCAAAATGGCTGCTTAATGCGTTTAAGATTAAACAAGTTATCATCTTCTCTGTTCCAGGGATCTGGGCATGTACAAGACAAATTTTAAATAAAGACGAAGAAACCTGGGAAGAATAGCTACAACTGATGCAGCATACAATGGGAAGGCCATACATAAAAGCTGGTTGCTAAGGTTTAAGTCCTGGGAAAGGATGTTTCCTCTTATTTTTCATCTCACACTTTGGTTTCTCAACTAAAAAGTGGATGATAGTGCCAGCTTTATAACTGTGCTTTGAGGACAAGGTACAGGGGTTAAGTAGTACAGACAGATGACTACCATGATGCTGGGTTCAAAGTAGGCACCAAAGGAAGTCTGATGCTCCTGATGCTGTGGGGATGATCTTAGATTAGATAGGAATATTGATGGGAGTAATAGTCTCCCTTTGTTTTTCCTCTTTCTGCCAGCATGAGCCGGGTGTATCTTTTCCTCTTCACTTTCAGTGACTAGGTGGCTATATTCAGTTCTCAAATGCCCCTGAAATAAAATACTAAAGGAACATTCAGAGCAACTCATATTATTCATTAGATTCTTCTTTTTAGGGAAGAAATGACTTATACGGTGGATACAGCAGAACACAACTGTATGTATCATTTTTATTAATGGCTGTATTCACACAAGAATAAATTTTACTTAACAATAATCTTAGAAGAGAAAAGAATCACTAATTCTGGACTATTCCTTATATAAGGTCAGATTTTTGTTCCTTAACAGTAAGGAAAGCTTTGTTTGACCCTGAAGATTGTGGACCCTATAATGAGCTGGACATCAAAATGCCTTAGTTTTATTCTCAAGTCTATCTGTGAATTTTTCTTTATTAAAATGAAGTAGAGAATATAACTTATCTAACTATTCTTCATCCTCAAAATATGCTTGGTCTAGACTTACCCTCAATACTTTGTAAATTGCTGTGGTGTTGGAAATTATTTATTGTCCATAACATAATTATTCAAGTAAAGTAAATATGAAATAAAAATAAAAGCAAATACATGGGAATATTCTCTCTCAAAGATGCATTTTCATCCTGGATGACCATGAATGTCTCTGGAAACTGAATTACAGCATATGAGCTTTTTAAGCATGCCTGAGCTATAATCTACAATAATAAGATGTGTTCTCTACTTCTGTTGCTAGGACTCAAGACAATAAAATGTTTCTGCCTACCATTCCATTATAAAGTAGGACAGTTTTGGTCTAAGTCTTCTGCAGGCCTTCTTCAGCCACATCATTGAACCAAGTTTAGGTAGGCAATGGGCGATCTGTCTTTCTCCATTGGTAGCCTTCAAGGCTGAGTTTGATATGGGGATAATTTCTTGACAAGACACAGGATATCCTATTTCATATGAGGAACTCTCATGGCTATGTTAATTTCCCTAGGAAATTATATGAAAAAGTGGCATTGAGGTTGAATACATTAATGTTAAAATGATATTTGAAATAATAAGCCTGTCTCGGGTTACTCAGCTCAGGGACTAAGGTTACAAAATAGTGCCCTCTGTGTCTTGGTTCCTCTGAAATAAAATGTTCTCTTTTTAAGGAATATTGAGAGTATTAGACAGTTGATAGGGAATTAATAAAAGTAGCAGCATATAATCTCTTCTTACCAATATAAAAATGCAATTTGTTTTTTAAAAATACTACTGGAAGAGGGGCATTTGTTCCAGGTGATGGCTGAAAGACAGATTGCTGATTGGTGGGAATGGCTGCATTTATCTTTCAAATGCTAGGAGGCTCCTGTCAGGGGCCACATACATTTGAACTGTTCATCTGTGGTAATGGGTCATCTCAGTGCCTCTTCATCATGCTCTTTCATTGCCTACGTACCATGTCATTCATTTGGAGTCTGTGTTTCATTACGTATATTTAATGACATTCAATAATGAATATAACTTGGAATAAAAGAGTATAGAAGTGCAACAATATATATGTAATTCAAAAAATCTCTTTAAGGGATTTCCTCCCATTGTCTTCCACTGAGTGAATATGATGGATGCTGAAGGTAACACAGCACTGATGATACACAAGAGCCTTTGTGATAACATGAAAGAAACACTAATAAACAATGTGATGCTCACAGCCCATCACTGCTACACCACAGCTATTTTAAGATCTCTCCTGCAGTTAAATGACAACATACTCATAGCATAGTATTACTGAGTTGGCTTTGTGCAAAGCTGACAGGATAAAAACACGATGTCTGATAACTTAGATAGGGTAGTTGAAAGACGCAATCCTCTGGAATATACATTCTAACAATGATGCCCATTGGCGGATCTTCTCACCACAAACTCTTCTTAAACTACAAGCCCTTTCTTCAGCATGCCTGGAACTTGAAAACCACGTATAACACATTAGATTTTACTTTATCTGTGGACTAATTATTAGCAACCTCTTAAGCAAGTAACAAACAAACAAGAAATTAGTGTTTCGGTTAAATCTAGTCTTTCTTTAGTGAAAGGCTTTGTCAGGAAGCAGTCTCTTTGGCAGTGGTTCTCAACCTTCCTAATCCTTGGACCCTCTACTGCAATTCTTCATGATGTAATAGCCCCCAACCATAAAATCATTTTATTGCTA
The DNA here is from genome assembly GCF_000317375.1 of Microtus ochrogaster. NCBI lineage: Eukaryota > Metazoa > Chordata > Mammalia > Rodentia > Cricetidae > Microtus > Microtus ochrogaster. The sequence goes on along the minus strand of NW_004949099.1, from coordinate 10,763,231 downwards.
CTTCACAACTGTAATTTTGATGCTGTTATGAAGTAAAATATAAACATCCATATATTCATGTTTTCTAATGGTCATAGGTGACCCTACCTGGGAAAGATTATTCAACCTCCAAAGGGGTCATGACCCACAGTGTGAGAACTGCTGCTCTATTGTATCAAAGACTGTTGTGGGGTGTTTTTTTTTTTCTTTTGCTGTTGTTGTTTTTAATCTCAGATATCCATGTATAGGTAGAATGGTTAGAAACATAGTCGTTGAGATGAGAATTTAGACCTGGGAGCAATGCTAACATGATTTTGATACCTCTCCCATGCATTATCAGATATATTTAGGTCAAGGAAACCATGATACCATTCTTGCCTATTTTGCTAATCTGAGAAGTAGAGAACAGTCATCTTTAGTCCCTTATGAGGTGTCGTGAAGGTGAATGAGTGAATACAAGCAGAACATTGGCACGGGCGGAGAATGGAAAGCACAATGCAATTGTCTTCTGTGGTAGGTTGTGCTGACACTCACTGGTAGCTCTGTCTTCTCTCATTCCAAGGCTGGCTATGGAAGCTTGCTACAGCTAGACAATGGTTGTTAGGAGAGCTGACATGTCACAACCACGCTGAGAGCTAATTGACGGTGCAAAACCCTCCAGAGATCCCCCTTTTGCTATTGCAGCAGCTAGCAATATTTTAGACCAGAGGTCAGCAAACCTTTTCTATAAAGGTTCAGACTGTAAATATTCTCAGCCTTGTATGCCTTCTAGTAAGGGCAACTGCCAAACAGTGCTGTTATATCATGTAAATAGCTTCGAGCAATATGGGAACAGGTGAGCATGGCTGTCTACCCACACTGGTGTTATTTATGGAAACAGAAACTTGAATTTCATGTGATTTTGATGTCTCATAAATCATTTCCTTTTGATTATTTTTTCACAGGCATTGAAAAAGTAGAGATTTCTCCTAGCCTTTAGACCATACAAGTCTAACGGTGAGCTGGATCTGGCTGTATGGAGCACAGTTAGTGGCCCCTCCAGAATGCTTGCCCCTGATGAACTGAAAACCCAAGATTACTGTTGAATCATGTCTTATGGCAAACTAGTAAACTTTGTTACTTTTTTTTTCAGGCAATGACATATGGATAAGTTGTTGCTGACAATACAGCAAGATCCATTAAGTTGACGAGACTAAACGGGGTACATTCAACCCTTTGTGCGCTTGTAAAACTTCCACTGATGATGCATTTCATCACAGTGAGAATGATGGGTGGAGGCACCTCCAAAACTTTTGCCCACTGAGAGAGTCTTCCAAGTCTCTGCCTTCTGTGAGTCACTTCAAGGAGATAGATATTTCTGCTCAGCTCCGGCTGAGGGGCTGACCCTTGTCACCCTGGTATTTTATTGGCTTGGCTGAGAGGTAATAATAAAAGTCTATATTTATTTATAATATGAGACTGTGTTTCATGTCAACAGCCAGGGAGATCAAAACATCACAGACATTTAAGGGGAAAGGAGGCAAACAGAAACTGATTTGTGCTACACATGGTAGAAGTCATTAAGGATGACTCAGGTAGAAAAACTTATTACTTCTCCCTTTGACAGTGATGACAATTTAATAGCATTTGACTCCACCAAGTTGCATATGGCATCCGGAGGCATTGAAAGAGACGGTTTATCAAGATGATAAACAAGGTTTCATTTCCTCCCTGGCTGCATGGATGTGATCAGAAGTCTAAGGCCACCTGAATTCACTTAGGCTGGCCACAGGCAGACACTAAGCTACCAGGGGACCACCTGTGCCTCCCTTTAATGGGCCTCCTCTAAGCAGACCAGCAATCGCAGAGGCCTGCTTGCGTGTGTGCATGCACACCGATGGCAGGGTAGACTGAAGGGCAGAGGGAAGGATGTTAATTGCTTTAGAAACCTCAATATGTAGGATATTCATGCAGTCCAGTTTCAAATGTCAGAGTGAGTTTTGCTTTGTGGATGGGGCAGCTATTGCAAAGCAGGGTGTTTAGGAGCTCATTTAGTGAAGATGGTAAAATGAGTTTGCATGAGGAAGGATAATCAGAGGCACTTTTAATGGACTGTTTCTTCATATGGATGCTATCATTTCCATATGCCACTGTCACTCTGCAGCAGACTCTGCTCTTGCTACAGCTATTGTCTTCTGTTCCTGGTAAGCCAGTAGCTTTTCTCCCTCATCCCCAGCTCATGAAGTAGGATAGGCACTGGTTTTAGTTCCAGTCCCAAAAGCCTCTCTCCTGAGTGTGCTGATCCTGCCATCTCTAGATCTAACAGTTCTGGCAATTGGATTCAAATTGTTCACTGTGAGACCAAACCACAAAACATTTATACCTAGAAAAGAATACAATGTACCTATCTCACTGATGGAGAGATATGCATGGAGCTTGCTCATACCTTAGCACCGTGGTAGAAAAGCCAGCAAATGAATGGGATGAATGCAATGGAGGGTTGGAAGCATCCCCAACACAGCTGTTAGTGCCCTTTGCTGCAGTTATGCCTCTAGTTGGAAGATGATCTTCTGACAGACAGTAATTCTTTTGCTATTTTCTCTTGACTTTGAATTTGCTATTTTTTGCCACTCATACTGCAATGAACCGTGAAGTTAATGTGTGCTAAAACTATCAGGAAGATTATATTTTATTTCTCTTTTCTTTGTAGGTGCGTGTCTAAGTTGAACATTTGTGTCAGTTTCCCTTTCCTGGGAGGATCCTTCCTTACTCTCTCAGGTCATTGATACCTTGTTCCTCTCATTCTGTACCCTCAGATCACTGTGACCAACACTCCAGCACATCCACAATCACATCTCTACAAGCATGTGTCAAATATCTTATCACCGTTTCCTGTAAGAAATCAAAACCCCATAGGGGAGTGGTCACACATGTTTTCACTAATGGTGTTGATCTCAAGTGGTCAGACTTTGGAAATTGTTTTCGCCCACATAACGCATTCCTCCGTGTCCATGGGGAATTGATTCTAGACTCCCACACAAAGGCACCAATATCTGGGGATGTTAAAATCATTCTACAAAAATGTTGTAGCATTGATATAAAATTTACACACTTTGAACTTCTGTGCATTAGACGAATAACTTACATTCTTTCCCTTTATAATACTTCATGGCAAGAATGGAATTTGTGACTTACTCTTAACTAACACAATATACAAAGAGTGATTTATGTAATTATCAAAATTTCAGCTGGAATGGTGGTTTATTTGGTAAAATACTTGCCACATACTCATGAGGACATGACTTCAAATTTCACATTTAATAAGAGTCAGCCTTGGGGATCTGTACCTGTAATCACGGTGCTATGGAGTGAAGACAGGGGCATCCTCTGGAGTTTGTTGAGCAGCTACCTACTCTAGATGAGTCAGCAAGCTTCAGGTTCAGGGAGATACCCAGGTTTGAAAAATAAGGCAGAGGGTGATTGACAGAGACACCTGTCATTGACCCCTGTCATCTGCACACACATGCATAAAAGCAAAGATCAAAATTAGGTTGTATTACCTGTCAAAATTGATAAAACAACCCTTCTGATAAAACATCATCGATATAGGTGGATGGATTCTCTATTGCTGGTGCTGAGTAAGTGGGCTGTGGCGCTCTAAAGAAATGTGCATATGGAAAGGATCTAAAGAGAATCTTTCAGATTTTTGAGTGCTCCCTGGCCTCTTCACCAAGGAAATTGGAAGCCTGTCCTTCATATGGAAGATCTCTAGACACCACCTTTGGGAGTAAGAAGTCTCCATTTCCACACCAAAGTATTTGATGACCGCATGGCCTGAGCTAGCACCTGGGTAAAGTCGGATAAGACTAAGAAAAGAAAGTGTTTAAATCATGCCCAGAGTCCAATGCATGGGCACTATGAGGTAAAAAATGTGTGTTATTTTAAGACCTCTGTTTGCTTTGTAGGTACCTAATACTGGGTTTAAGTGAATCCCTGTGTTTAACAATTTGCCTCCTCCTCTTTCTTATACCCTAACCATGTATGTGTTCTTAGCTATGGATTAAGGAACTACAATGTAAAAATGGTTGCCAGGTTTGACATTTGAATTTAGTTACCAAAAACGTCGAGGAGTCATTAGTATTCATTAGATTTTACAGCTGTGTTCATATGGATTTTGTTCTTGGAGAATCTGTTCAATGACAGAAGGATTTACAGTTTCTACGTTACTGGGTGTAGCCCTTTGTCCCATTATGGATGCTAGAGTGACTGTCAAGAGCTGTGTTTCCATATTAGGAGTGGAATAAGCAATCTTGATCACATAGACTCCACAGGGATAGAGAGGGATATACAAGTATCCTGAGGACCTTTGTATTGATTATTGGTTTTATGTTTTACAGCTGGCAAATGTCCAAAAGCAATAGCCTCATACACCTTGAATGCAAATGCTGATGACCACCACTGTTTACATTTATAACCACTGCTCCTGTTTATCTATGTCTTAATCATTTTTATAGTAATAGTATGGGCTCTTTCCTGTTAATCTTAAGTTTTCACTGTGCAGTAGACAGGAGCTCTGGAATAGTGCTGTGACTTAGACATTGCCAAACAGTCTTTCCCCAGTCACAAAGTGTGGCCAGAAAGTGGGATTATTTTGACCCAACTTGGCTAAATCAAACTCAAAATGAGGTCTGCATAGAAATGCTTGGTTAAAAGAAGAGTTCTTTCTGTTGAACTTGAAGACATGAGCTGACCTTTGGAGAAAATGTGAACTGATGCAGAGAAAAGTGAGAGATGAGAACAAGGAACTAGGATCTTGTGACCACTTTCAGCTCTCAACACATTGCTGCTGGTTGCTCTCTGAAATTTTCAATTCAGTGGGCCAATATAGTCCCCTTTTATTTATTTAATCCTTTTGGAATTAAGTCACCAAGGAATTTTAGGGTTTGCAAGTAAAACCTCATAAAGCATTTACTACAGTGTTTAAAATGCCCTTCAAACTGGGATGTTTTGTTACCACTATTTTCTATTGTTAGAGCTGCTATAACAAAATGGTTGAAATTTTGTCATGATAAAATGCATATGTGCCTGACAGAATTACTGACAGCCTCTAAATTTACTGAAAGGAATTGGGAGAGCAAATCAGGTAGGTACTGATTTCCTGAGATTTTTAGAACAGGCAAAGCCATAAGAACACTCCACATCGATTATAGCAATTGATAACAACCAGTTGAACTGATCTTGGTTAGCTGGATGGTAGAGCCTTTGTTGTTATTATGAAATGGCAAATAGCAGAGTCAACAATGGTGAAAAAAGGATTTGGTAAAGAGAGCTGAACTCTGTAATTAGCCAAACAAGGGTTCGACTCCCAACTCTGTAGCTTGTAAATCATGTAGTATGGATTTGTGCCTTAAACTCTGTGAGCTTCTTAAAACTATAAGAATACTTCCTAAGATAACTGTGAAGAATCAACAGCATAGTGATTATGTACTGCTCTTCATAGCCCGGCCCAGATTGTAAACCTTCATAGTATTACTTTAGATATTTGAGTTACACTGACCATCATGGATAAAGGAGTTCAGCTGTAAGGTGATGTAAATTAGACCTTAACATTTTATTTATTTTATTTATTTATTTATTTATTTATTTATTTATTTATTTATTTATTTATTTATTTATTTTTTGCTTTTTCGAGACAGGGTTTCTCTGTGGTTTTGGAGCCTGTCCTGGAACTAGCTCTTGTAGACCAGGCTGGTCTCGAACTCACAGAGATCCGCCTGCCTCTGCCTCCCGAGTGCTGGGACTAAAGGCGTGCGCCACCACCGCCCGGCCAGACCTTAACATTTTAATGAACAAAATCTTAACTATTATTTAAGTAATGTAAGTGTTATAAATGATATAAATGCATACACATAATTGAAATGTTAAGTTGTGAGAGTAAAGGACAACATTTTGCTATGTGATTTAAAAGAATGCAACTTTGAAATACTAAACATATCTCTACATATAAGTTATCAGTGTGTGACCCTGTAATGAATGGCCTGAGATATGGGTACTCTTTCTTGGTGAGATGTAAGTCTGCTGGCAAATAGTTAAAGAATGGTAATCTGTGAGCAGGATGTGTAGTGTTCAGTTCCCTGAAGAAACGTTCATGAAAGTTAATGATGGTCATGAAATAACTCTGGGGAGAAGCTGGCCAAAAAAAGTATGTTTCAACTTAAGGCTAAAGTTTTCTTCTTCACATTATATTTGGGTTAATGGGGTTAATGTGGGGACTGGAGCTATGGAGATATCTCAGATTGCTCATACTAAGCTTGTACTATACTCGCTAGTACACGAAAGACATGGAGAGGGATGCTAGATAGGATGGTGCTTGTCAAAATGCAGTCTTGATGATAACAGTGTCTGAGACAGAACTCCTTTCTGTCTCCTTCCTAGTTTTGCTTGATCCTTTCCTGGTAAATAAAAAGGTTTTCCCCCTAAACAAAATAGAAAGTGACTCGTAAATGACCAAGCTCAAGTCAAACCTGGGGAAACCTGTCATTAAAGATGAGCTGGGAGGAAAGTATGAAAGGCAGTCTGGGGAGAATATTTAACAGATGTTAAAATCTAAGTTAAATGGTCCCCTGTTTATTGGAAGGACACTGAGTAGCTCATAAAAGATGTCAACAGGCAAAATGACAGGAGCAAGGCAATGCTTTCACTTCTGTGGAAAGCCGTTAGCTTTCTTGTAGGCATGTGCCCAAGAATAATGAGGGCAACCAGGCAAGAAGCATATAAAAATGTTCACGGAAGCTTTGTTCATTATAGTCCCAAAGGAAGCTGCTAAATCAACTCCCCTACAGTACCAGTCCCTAAAACAAGAAGGGGAGAAAAATAGAGAACATTAGAACTCCCGCCATATGCGGCCCTCACTTCAACAAGGTGGTTTTTATCATAAAAAATTAGAAAAACACTTAAAATTCAGTAAAATAATTTAGAACTATTTTCTTTTTCCTTGCAAAAAAACTCCAAAGAAGACTATAATTAAGAGTCAGTGAGGAAAGGTAGAAACAGACACATCCAAAACCAACTGTGGTATAAGCTAGATGTCAATTTTTAAACATTTTGAACCTTCTGATTGCACTGTTAAGTTCTACTAAATATTTAAAGGATAAAGACCACCATGATTCCTTGGGTTATTGAATAAAGAGATCCTTGCAAGCACATTCTATAAGCCTAGCTTTACTCAAACACTAAAACCACACAGAAAGAAAGAAGACGAGAGAGACTGAAGCTCGGAGGACACAAAATTACCACCCAAAAAGAGTTACCATGCCGTCATCACCCTATGGTAAATTATCAGGAATTGAAATTAAGGAAGCAACCTTGCCTATAATAGCTATAGGAACATTTTTTAAAATTAGGAATAAATGTAACCAAAAGTGTGAAAGATCTATAATGAAAATCATAAAGCACTGATTGAGTCAATTGAAAATACACAATAAATAAAAGACACCCTGTGTTGTTCATTGATTAGAAGAATCAGCACTGCTAAGAGGTCCATACTGACCAAAAGAATCTACAGATTTAATAAAATGCTGCTAAGAATACCAATGGCCTTCTTCACAGACTAGGAAGTAACAATACCAATCCAAAAATGAGTATGGACACATAAATGTCTAAATACTCAAAGTCACCTTGAGCAAAAAGAATGAAGCAGAAAGTGCTACATTTCCTGACTCAAAATGTGCATTGAAGTTGTAGTGATGAAAATAGCATGGCTCTAGGTAAATCCATGCACACAGGTCAAGTAGGCAGAGAAAAGAGCCCAGAAGTAATTCCACATGCCTACAACTGATTTCCAAAAAGACACACTGGAGCAAAATAAAAGTCTTATCAGTTAGCGGTGCTAGGAAAAATAAAAACTCAGGTGAAGAAGAATTAAACAAGATTGTTCTCTCTCACTGGTTATCAAATCAGTTCAAAAGGTATTAAAGCCTTAAATGTAGGACCTGCAATGATGAAACAACTATAATAAAAGAATAGAATACTTCATTTAGAATGGGCACTGCTCTTTCTTTCTTTCTTTCTTTCTTTCTTTCTTTCTTTCTTTCTTTTATCTTTTCTTCCTTTATTGCTTCTCTTTCTTTTTCTTTGGGTTACAACCCTAAAACAGAAGAAACCAAAGCAATCAGAGTCCAATGTCTGACTAACCATTCTTGCTTAACAAAGGAAACAATCAGTAGAATGAAGAGACAGCCTCCAGAAGGGGAGAAAATACTTGAAAATTATATGTCAGGTAGGGATTGATATATACAATATGGAAACAACAAAAAACCTAGTAGCCCAACTGAAAGCAGGTAGTAGAAATATAAAGACAATTCTAAGAAAAGTATACACTATGAATGTTATCCCAGATATATATGCAAAGGAAATGGAATCAGTAAGTCAAGGAGACCACTGTTCTTCCACGTTCACTGTTTGCAACAACTATGTGAAGGAAGCAACTGGAGAGTCAACTCAGTTACAAATGGAATTCACAGTAAATATACATACATATATATATATATATCCATATATATATTTATATGAATACTACACAGACACCAGAGAATGAAGTCCTTTCATCTGAAACAAGATAACTGTAATTAGATATCTTTATGTTAAATGAAGTAAGCCAGGCATAGGAAGAGAATATCTATATAATATTGCCTATATGTAGAGTATAAAACATGGCTCTCAACTCTCCTGTGTGAAAAAGAAACAAACTAATCTAATAGATTAGAGTAGAAATGATGTTTACCAAAGACTGAAGAGAATAAGGAGAGGGACATATGGATAAACTTTGATCAATGTATGCTGTTATAGTAAGAAAAAATATTCTAATAACTTTGGTATTATGTTAGCAGTAGGGCATCTGCAGAAAGCTATCATATACTGTCCCATTTTAAAGGGCTCCAAAAAGATATTTATCACAAAGAAGTGGTCTATGTGTAGTCTGAGGAGACAGATATGTTTAATCTGAGTTAAACATTAGTATACAGTATAACATGAGGGGCTCCAACAGAGGCCCCAGGTTTAGCTCTCAGTGACTCACAACTAATTCTAGTTCCAGGGGATCCAGTGCTCTCTAGTGGTACTTATACAGACATCCAGGCAAAATGCTCATTCACATACAAGACAAATAAAATTTAAATATTTTTAAAATTAGAGATACTTTTTTTAAAATTGTCTTTTATTCAATAGGGGGAGGAGACTACAAGGGAGGGTCAGGAGTAGCAGGGATTGGGAGAGACAGGGTGAAGGAGAGCCACTGAAATACATCAAGGTTATTTAACACATATATGCAATTTTTTTTAAACTGGGGAAAAATAGCTGGCTATGGAAAAAAAATAGAGAAAAAGTGAAGGTGAATTATGCATATCATATATATGTAAGGAAATGCCATAATGAAACACTGGTTTGTAACATGAATATTAGTCAATAAAAATAACTTTTGGGTGGGGGCTGGAAAGATGTGTCAGTGGTTAAGAGCACTAGCTATCCAGAGGACACAGGTTCAATTCCCAGTATACAAATAACAGCTTATGATTCTCTGTGACTGCAATTCCAAGGGATCCAATGGCCTCTTCTGTCTCTGCAGGCATTGAGTTCATGTGCTACATAGACAAGCAAAACACCCATGTACAAAAAAAAATACTTTTTTCCAATAAATATTGTCAGGTAGCACAACAACCCACATTTCTAAAGACAATTCTATGTTTTCAAAGACTTTACTGATAGATGATACCAGAAAAACACGTCTGGGCAGTGACAGGATTTGCTCTGCTTTGTAAATTAACCCATCTCAGGTTCAGCATGATGTGTACTTGACAGGGCTTTTTAAGCTTGTGGATTTCTTTTTATTACATAAGACACTTTTCTTTCTTTTTAAATCAGTCCACTCTTGCTCAGACTAAAAATATTTTCATCATTTTATATCATCTTCAGTAACTAACTCATTTTTTCTATTATGAATAAGTTGCCATTGAACACAAAGGTTTGTAAACATTGGCAGGCATAAGTGAATGAATCCTTCAAAGTTGCAACTCCTAATTCAGGGAATACGTACCCTACAATACTTATAAGAACACTCCAGTTATGTTGCTTGACTGTTTGCTTTTAATTCAACTTATTTTTAACCAATACATGAAAATAGATATTGAACATATTAATGGGGTAGCATGCTGTTTTAATAGGTTCATTTTGATTGTTACACTGTATAATATTTAAATCAGGATAAATACATCTGTCTCCTCACACCATACATGAATCAACCCTTTATGACAAAGACTTTTACAATCCTTTCTTTGAGCCTTTTTAAATGAGACAGTGTCTTACTGTCATCTGCATTCCCCTACTGTAAATATCGTACCAGAAATTCTTATTATTTTCATACTTTAAATTAGCATACATTGGTCAAATTTTTCCCATCCATCCTTTCCTCCTTATTCTCTCCAGCTCCAATTTCTTTTACTTATTATTTAAAAAATAGTGTGTTGTTTTACCTATGATGAGAGATAGCTTCATATTTACGGTGAGAAAAAGCCATAATGAAAAAGTTCAACTGAGTGGACTTTGTGATCATTAACTTCTATATCAGAAAATCTTTTCCAAAGCCATAAACAATGACCATACCTGGTTTCCAATCTAGACATCCTGTAACATGGGGGAAAAAATCAGCCCACCCTTGCAAAGAGACAAGGTGTTTGGTGAATCCACAACACTAAAAAGCTGTCACATGGTGCTCTCTCTTTCACCCTGACAGAGTTGTTGTTCCCTTCTTCTCCTTCATTCTAAAGAAGTGAGGTGGCCAAAACCCCATTAAATAAAACAGAATGTCTTTATTAAGAGTGCCCTGGGCTAGTAGAGTCATCAGGTTTAGAATTTTGAAATATGGGCCTGATGGGGAATGAAGGTACTTGATACACTGAAGATGCAGCTGGAGTGTAAATGCTGGGGATTTTTAGAAACAGCACATAAACAGGATAGTGGTGGTGAAACCAAAGAGCATTCTAGGCAGTGGACAGGCTGAGCAGAAGGAGACTAATAGAGATAAATGTTTAGCATGACATCTCAGAGAAAAAGCAGAGAGGAAGACAGAAAAGGAGAATGATTTACAATTATGATTTACCGAAGCAGAGAAGCATCATTTGATAGTGATTTCAGAACAAGGCCCCAGTGGGATGCTCTTACTAAAATTGCTTGTGTGGTTTCAGGTTTCATTAGTGGAAGTTTATCACCTGAAGCAAATCTAGCTGATGAGCACAACTATTTTTCTCTAAATCCATACTATCCTTTAAAAAACAAATATAAAGTTCAATTCTACTGTTTCAGTATGATATGACTCCAAACTCCATAAAGAACCACTACTTTTCTGAATGTCTTGCCAGATAATTTTTTTATTTTAAATTTTTAAATATAAACTTCAGAGAAAATTTTTACATGCTTTTTTCTTAAAAATAATATTATGTTGAAAAATTGAATGTAAATTACATAGGATATTGACTTGGGGACCGGAGAGCTACCATTTATTCATAAAGCAGCACAACTTCTTTTGAGGAAATGAGCCTAGATGATGTGGGAGGTCCTTCTATCTTAGTTAATGAATAAAGAAACTGCCTTGACCTGTGGATAGGGAAGAACTTATGTAGTCGGAGAAACCTAAATGGCATGTGGGGAAAAAGAAAGCAGAGTCAGAGAGATGCCATGGATCCACCGAAGACAGACACTGAGAATTTTACCCAGTAAGCCACCGCCACATGGTGATATAGAAATTAATAAAAATGGGTTAAATTAATATAAGAGTTAGCCAATAAGAACCTAGAGCTAATGGACCAAGCAATGTTTTAATTAATACAGTTTCTGTGTAGTTATTTCAGGGTTAAGCTAGCTGGGCAGCCGGGATGAACAAGCAGCCTGGCTCTCCATGCAACAGATCGGCATCCATGTGGCCAATTAAATTCACAAAGAACCTGAGAGGGCTTGAAAAGGAATTCTAGACAAAAAAAAATACAGAGTTTAACACAGCTCCTTGCTGTTTGCTAGCAGCTTGCCACAGCTCCTTTGAGAGAGATTTTCCTGATTCAGCCATAGCAGGAAAAAAGCCATGGCTGTTTTAAAATGTCGGCTTTCTGTGCTATGCTGCCAGTGCAACCTCTGGCTCTTTTGGAAGACAGAGCATTGGATGGAGTTTATGAGCAGACTGCTGCAGATGCTGCCTAATGGAGGCATGGACTGGCTATGTGCTTAGAGATGGGGCACTGTGCATGTCTCTCAGAGGCAGTGAACAGCTCTGCTATGCTGGACTGTACAGAGCAGAGTGGATAGGCAGTACCATATATACCATAGTAATAGCACATCTTAAGTGTTAGACTGTGTGGGACAGACAGGAAGTACCGTATTTGACCTACTAATGTCACAGCTTAGGTTCTTAAGTGCTTAACATTTTAAGAAGAACTTCTGGTCAGAAAATAATTACAGATATTGCAATAAAAGCAAATCTAGATGAGTCATAGTGCTGGATAAGTATACATAAGATTAAAAGAAAGAAGAAAAAGAGTAAAGAGAGTTGGAAAAGAAATAAATAATTTTTTAAAAAGTCTTTAAAGAAACAGAGTACAGATAGTCATAGATTAAAAGGAGTAAAGAAAAATAAACCATCTAACAATGGAAAATTCATAGAGTCTGAATTATGTATACTACTGTGTGTTTTTTATATATTTTTTTGACTGTGAAAGAGCTACGTACAGAGAGACATTTCATTGTATGGGCTGGTAAACTAAACCAGCATGTATATTGTAAAGGTATCTTGACTTCAAAATTTGGGTCTAAGGACATGTTGCTTGGGAAAAGAGGTTCTTCTTTTGTTTTCACAGAAGATGAGAATCTGTGAATTGCTTCCAGGAGAATATGGTTTCATGGACCAAGACCTCCTGAAAGGTTGCTGTGAACACCCTCAAAAAAATTACTTTGCCCAACTGCTGACTGAGATGAACCTAGCACACAGGATATATCATGAAAGACCTGATTAACAGTGCCCCCAAACAACAGGAAGTAGTATGAACAGAACTACACCCATATTTCCAAATATTGTTTATAAATGTTCTTTTACATTTAAAAAGGGATATGATATAGATATTAATAATTTGCATTGATATGGATCGTGGCTCATGGATGTAAATTTAAGATCAGCCTTGTTATATGCATATTTCTGATTTTGATTAAGGTATTGTGTTTGTGTAGTTATTTTAAAACTATAATGTATAATTAAGAAATATAGGTTAATAGATAGTCATCTATTATAGACATGCTTTTAGTCTTGTTAGGTTTTCTAGATATATAGAGATATAGTTCAGTTAGATAGATATTCTTCAAATCTTTTAGAGACTTTCAGAATATGGCATTTAAAATGTTTAAGAACTTAAGACTTTTCATGACAGTGAGACATATCTGCTTGGGGCAGCACCAATTACTTCAAGAGAAAGATGGGCATTGAAGAGGCTCCTTAAGGAGTTTGCTAGCCACTTGAGCAAGAAACTGCTCTTGCCTGAACTTCTTTTTTTTTTTTGCTGTTGTGTCTCTTCTTATTTATTTATTAAAGATTTCTGTTTCTTCCCTGCCACCGCCTCCCATTTCCCTCCCCCTCCCCCAATCAAGTCCCCCTCCCTCGTTAGCCCAAAGATCAATCAGGGTCCCTGCCCTGTGGGAAGTCCAAGGACCACCCACCTCCATCCAGGTCTAGTAAGGTGAGCATCCAAACTGCCTAGGCTCCCACAAAGCCATTACAAGCAGTAGGATCAAAAACCTATTGCCATTGTTCTTGAGTTCTCAGTAGTCCTCATTGTCCACTATGTTCGAAAGGGGTACACTCATCCATTGCTGGTGGGAATGCAAACTTGTGCAACCACTTTGGAAAGCAGTGTGGCGGTTTCTCAGAAAATTTGGGATCAACTTACCCCAGGATTCAGCAATACCACTCTAGGGAATAAACCCAAGAGAGGCCCTATCATATAACAAAAGTATATGCTCAACTATGTTCATAGCATCATTGTTTGTAGTAGCCAGAACCTGGAAACAACCTAGATGCCCTTCAATGGAAGAATGGATGAAGAAAGTATGGAATATATACATATTACAGTACTACTCAGCAGTAAAAAAACAATGACTTCTTGAATTTTGCAGCCAATTGGATGGAAATAGAAACACTATCCTGAGTGAGGTAAGCCAGACCCAAAAAGAGGAACATGGGATGTACTCACTCATATTTGGTTTCTAGCCATAAATAAAGGACATTGAGCTTATAATTCGCAATCCTAGAGAAGCTAAATAAGAAGGTGAATCCACAGACAAACATATAGGCATCTTCCTGAACATTAACCTTCATCAGACGATGAAAGGAGACAGAGACAGAGACCCACATTGGAGCACCAGACAGAAATCTCAAGGTCCAAATGAGGAGCAGAAGTAGAGAGAGCACAAGCAAGGAACTCAGGACCGCGAGGGGTGCACCCACACACTGAGAGAATGGGGATGCTCTATCGGGAACTCAGCAAGGCCAGCTGGCCTGGGTCTGAAAAAGCCTGGGATAAAACCGGACTCGCTGAACATGGAGGACAATGAGGACTACTGAGAACTCAAGAACAATGGCAATGCGTTTTTGATCCTATTGCCTGAACTTCTTAACTAGACAAGCAGAATCCACAGAAAAATGACTGCTGAAGTTGCCTAAATTTGAGACGATTCTTCAGGGTTCCTGATTCATGAAAGAGTCTGCTAGACATTCTACAGGATACAGATGAAAGTGACTTACAAAATTCCCAAATAGGCAGAATTGTCTTTGAAATCTCCTACTTCATGGAAAAGTGACAGACACTGGGAATTCACTGTAATTCATGGCGGTAAGTTACTGCCATGTGATGATATATAAACTAATAGAAATTGGTTAAATTAATATAAGAGTTATCCAATAAGACGCTAGAGCTAATGGGCCAAGCAGTGTTTTAATTAATACAGTTTCTGTGTGGTTATGTATAGGACAAGATAGTTGGGCGCCAGGCCGGGCGACGGTGGCGCACGCCTTTAATCCCAGCACTCGGGAGGCAGAGGCAGGCGAATCTCTGTGAGTTCGAGACCAGCCTGGTCTACAGAGCTAGTTCCAGGACAGTCTCCAAAACCACAGAGAAACCCTGTCTCGAAAAACCAAAAAAAAAAAAAAAAGACAGTTGGGCGCCTGGGACATACAAGTGGTCTGGCTCTCCTTGCAACACCTAGGTTAACTGAATTGTGAATAAATCTTAATAATATCAGTGCTGGGGAAAGTAAAGTGGAAATTTCTTTGCCTTCCAGTTTTCATGTCCTCAGCACTCATCCTAGTGCCTGTCATAAAGTTATTTGTCAGTCAATGCTGAAGTTGAAACACATAGTAAGCCCTTTACAAGATGCTCCATTGAGACCAATTCCATGGTAAATTGGTACAAATTTCCATGCACAAAAGTTCCTTAGGCTGGTGCTATTCAACATATAAAACATAAAAATAGAGAGAGACAGGTCAGTGGGTAAATGCCTGCTGTGCAAGACTGAAGACTTGAGTGCATGAACCCCCTTAATTCCACATAAACTAGGCACAAGACACTAATTTATAATTAGTGGTTCCATGGAAGAAGGGGAGGCATAAGGAGGAGAATTCCTGGACAATCCATGGGCCAGATAGCCTGGCGCATGGTATGCACATGATGAAACAAGAGACCCCAGGTCAATCAAGGTAGAAGGAAGGAACCAACATGCAAGGTTGTCCTCTAACTTCCATGCGATGCCATAGCTCATGAACATGCATACAAGAACAAGAGAGAGAGAGAAAGAAAGAGAGAGATCGTCAAAAATAAATATAGACTTATAAACCTGGAATTAATAAACAACTCTAAACAATACTTTTTATCACTGTATTCTAATTGCTCGCTCCACTTTCCAAGGGTTTCATAGTGTTTTGAAACAGACCCCTCACAAATTCAGCTACCATTGACCATCTTGAGCCAAGCCTTGAGAGCTTCCAGAAGTGTAGATTTGATTTTAATTTCCCCTGTCCTGGTAGTTTAAGTTTTCATTCTTAAGAAAACATCTACAATATCGGTGGCAAGAAAGAAAGCCCAAGGCCCAGAGTATGCCTTGTGGTTTCTGGGTTTACAAAGAAAATCTTGAGCACACTAGCGAGTGGATGTAGGGCAAGCTCATGCATTTCCATATCAAACCAACAAACACACAGGAGAATGATCTGTCTTTGTAAACTAGAGAATCTTGCAAATTGATCTCATGGGAATGTTTTCCCAGGACCTGAATCTTATGCATACATTTCAATAATGAATCAAAAGGAAATGGAACCATCTCGAATAAAATTAGCCTTAGGCAGGCAAAGTTTTAGAATCAAACATTTTTAACAGACTCTGCGCCTACTAGCTACAAAGAAGACATCCAAAAGGCTAGCAGGAAAGTAAGCCACAGTACAGGACTAATTCACGAACTCCAGAGCTGGCGCTCCCATGTTGGTGAGGGCAGAGTTTCCACCAGGATATATATGCTCATCCACATGGAAGTTGATAGTAAAGCATTTCTGTAGGCAGGCTAAGTTTCACCACAAGATGCCAGGCTAGACTGTGCACACAGCACCCTACAGGAGTCCTCAATGCAGGTGAAATGGAACTGGAGGTGGACTTGTTAGATATGTATTCTTTGTACTATCTACACGAGAGGGTCACCACATCACCAAAATAAAAAAAAAAAAGTTGGGGAAATGTGGTCAGGAATATAAATTTTGATTCTTAATAAAGAGCCTGGATAATTCTTAAACCTTTACTTCCTCATCGGCAAAACAACAGGACTGACAGAATCAGTACTTAGGTTGCAAGGACTCAGTTACATGCATTGCTTTGCTTGCAGCAAAAACAACAACCTTTTCCCTGAAAGTCCAGATAGCAAAAAAATGTGTGAGGCAGGCTTGTGAACTGCCACAAGTGCACACTGTACTCTGGTGGATCACAAAAGCAGTCACGGAGAAGTAAATGATTGATGACTGTGTCTCTCCAAAACTTAGAGCAAGAAGAGGTGCATGTTGCTCAGATTGTAATTCACAATCGTTATAGACTGTCTAATAATATCATTATATACTTGGTCCATTCCCCAGCATTATAAACACTGAGTATAATGGCACACATTCTAACCTCAGCACTTTGGAGGTGGAACAGGAGGATCTAGAGTTCCAGGTCATTCTTGGCTCCACTGAGAATTTAAGGCCAGCCCGAACTAGAGAACCTGTCTCAAGTAGGGTACTGTCTCAAGTAGGGTAAGAATAAGAATGAGCAAAACCCAGTAGTATATTACAAATAAATCCCAGCACAACAAATATTTAAGATTGTTTGCCACATTTCACAAACTGACTTATCTATATTAGTTTACCCTGTCTTGGGCTTGGGATGCAGCTCAAGTGATCAAGAACTTTCTCAGCACATACAAGGCCCCAAGTTCAGGTCCCACCACTGCATTAACAAGGACTGGTACAGAGCATCAGAATCTCTAGCACTCAGGAGTTGGAGGTAGGTTTTGCAGAGGTTCAAAGTTATCACTGGCTATTCAATGAAGTTCAAAGTCATATTACACGAGACTGCACCTGAAAAAAAAATTAAAACATATACGCTAACTAAAATGTATCAGTGTCTGTCCCTTTCAAGGTAGAAATGGAATCCATTTCTGCTTTAACAAGACGACACAGGGCCAGGGACTATAAGCAATTAATATAATGCCACATAGTTGTTGACCTGAAAAGTGAGGATGGAGTGCAACTCCTCAAGCTTTGTCCTCTGTGCCCCTCGTGCCTGCTCTTTCGGACTGTGATGTAGGAGGAACGTGATTTGCAGAGGTTACACTATCTGGTCAGCTTTACACTCATGCATAGTGTGAATCACTACTGAGAGGTTCTTTCCAAACAACAAGCAAGATTCTCCGCGTCTGGAATCATTTGGGGGACAGTTCTCTCATCCCTCACAGTGGCCTCCATGCTTCTGTTATCTTACTTAATCCCGATTCCCAGGAGAAGAGCTTCTATTACCATCTCCATTTGGCAGGTGAAAGAGTTTGAGTCTCAGAGACATTAACTTTCTCACCTCGGGTCACATAGAAAATTACAGAACAAGGACAGAATCCCCAAATATTAGATTCCAGGGTCTAAATGTCAAGGCCTTTAAACTCTGCACCAAAATGTCCCTTTCAGCTCAGAAATACCATATAATTGATAGAGACTTGATTAGACCTCAAGGGCTCACATCCTGATTGTTTCTCAAGACCTTTGGAGATGGGTTGACATACCACACACTAGTGTCCACGTCAGAAGACAAACAAAAGATAGAGTTTGAAGCCAGTGAAAAGTCAGAGGGAAAAGATCATTCCCTTGATGTTGTTAATCCCTTTGCTGTTCTGTCTGAGCAGCCTGTGGGAAGCTTTGATGTGCAAGGGTCTGACTTGTCTCTGCACAGACCCAAGTCACATGGACTGGGGTAAGAGATGAGCAGAAGTTTTCCTAGGCTGCATATTAAGATCAAGTGGGGCAAATAGATGGATGTACATCCCCAAAATTGTAAAAATTAAAGGGTAGGGTCATGTCTTCAAACTTGACTGCCTACTTGAGTCACTCGCATATGTAGAGTATTTGGCACAGAGCCTGACACAGAAATACTTTGAAAGTCTTTAATTGGAAATGTTAAGAAGGATAAAGCAGGTTTCATATCTGTATTAGTGCACTGAGTGGAACAGGGGAAAATGGTTTGTGGTGCTCCTTGGAAATCACATGCAAGTAAATTTGCCATTGATTTTCCCCAGACCTGAGAGTTGGTTGGGTGTATCTGAATACAGAATGCATTGATTATGGCATTTTAAGGTTAGCCATGACATCTGATTTTATTCCATTTGTTTTTGCTTGCATGGGGTAAAGATGCCAGTAAGTCTTGAACTGACTCCAAGTCTTGTTGTAATACGAGCGGTGGGCTGCTTCCCACCACCCGGCTAGCTTTACCCGAAATAATTATATGGACACTGTATTCTTTTAAACACTGCTTGGCCCTTTAGCTCTAGCCCTTACTGGCTAATTCTGATATCCCGATCAACCCATCTCTAATAATCTGTGATCACCGGTCTTACCGGGAAGATTCTAGCCTACGTCCATCCTGGGTCGGAGCTTCATCGAGTGTGCCTCAGAGAGCAGAGCTCTCGTGTCCGCCCTGGAGATGGGAGCATGTCGTCTCTGCTCCAGAGCAGAGCTGTGGAGTCTGAGCTCACTTCCTCTTCCTCCCAGCATTCTGTTCTGTTTACTCCTCCCACCTATGTTTTATCCTATGAGGGCCAGCCAAGCAGTTTCTTTATTTTTTTTAACCAATGAAATCAACAGATTGATACGACACTCCCACATCAAAGTCTGTCTTGTGCAGGTAAGCCACAGCCCACAACTTGAATCAGTTGCATCTGAATCAAGAAAGGCTTAGAAATTAGTTGCAAGGTTATGAAAAGCCCGTGTAGATAGAGACATAAATTCACATCACTTGCCAGAATGGGATACACAATAGAAGCCAGTCTTGGTGGGGACAAAGGGAAAGTTTGCTTCTGAATAGGAGAGCTGCTCAGCAAACAGAGTGAGAAGGAGGAATGAGGATTATTTGTGTTTGGAAGGATTAGACTCTAGGTGGAAACTCTGAAAAAACAAAATAAAGCAAAACAGTCCGGTGGTATCAGGTCAAAAGAGGATCTGCTTCTTTAAAGACCGGGTCCTAGTAAGACGGAGCCAGATACATCCATTGGTATACAGTCCATCTATACCATTATCTTGAAATGTGATTAGTCTTAGAAGGTTGGCATTGTCAAGAAAGAATGGTAGCTAAGGATGATGTTTTTACTCTCACACCGAGAGATAATTTTTGTGGGCAAGGAAATACGAGGTATTGAAAGTCATATGATCCACAAAGGATGCAGAGAGACAGTCACCCTGAGATCACCCAGATAACCAGATGAGGCTAGATTGGAGTTCCTGGCAGGGATGGGGCAATTTTTCTCAGAAGGAAGCTTGAATAACTTAATTAAAGGACAAAGAAGTAAGTTGGTTTCATTAAAGCAAAAAGTAAAGACTTAACACAGTGTACTGATTTTTAGAAAGATGGGGGAAGGGTAGATATAGAATTTAGCATGGTTAAAAGTCACTTTATTTACCAAAGACTGTGCATGCCAGATTACCTAAAAAGCCAGCTTTCTGTGATAAATATTGATGCATTAAACTTTCACGGTCAGCAAATCTGTACCTCAAATTTTCTGTATTTGTTTCAAACAGTAGGAGAATTTTTTCTTTTTGTCATATGGATTAGAGCAGGGAGGTGATGGTGTAAGTCACAAACAATCCCACAGCAGTTTGGAATTATGATTAATAAGGTGATATTTATTTAAAGGGGAAAAACTTACAGATCACCGCCCCAGACAACAGCCCTCTATGCAATCAGGAAGGAGTCTTGTCGCCATAAGCAGAGCAGGAAGTAGAGAGAGCAAGAAGGGAAGACGCAGCTTTTTTAAAGAGAGAGACCACTCCCCAATGGGCTGGTATCTCAGTGGCTATTGGCTGGAGGAGCAGAAGGACCTCCCGCAACACCTCCCCCTTTTGTTTAAGTAAGAGAGTTATAAACCTATTATGAAATTATATACAATAAGTACAAATATCCTATTCTAACTAGCTTAGGTCTTATATAATAAATAGCTTGGCCAAGTCATGAGAGGAAAGTAACTACATTTATATAGTCTTCAACCCCATCGAAGATCTGAGAAGGGAAATAATGTTACCTGGGTAATTAGGAAGTTCAGTAAAACAACTTCTAAAACATGCAACAAATCACAGAGACAACTAGCTATCTGGGCAATCACCTAAGGTCACGTTTGCAGCTTTGAAGCAACCAACTTTGGCTAAGGCCTAACATAACTGACATACCATTTTCAAAGGCAAGAAACTTGTCAAAACTATCTTACCCTGTCTTGGCAGGATATGACAGTCCTATTTTTTCCATTCATGGATATTCTGTATCTCTGTCTGTGGTTGAGGTATGGGCATTTCTTTGCCCAAAGACCAGTTCAGCCAAAAAGAAAGGATCCAGGTCGAGTGTCTTTGGTGCTCAACATTCTCTCAGGAATAGAGCAGTGTTGCTAGGAGCAATTGTGTCTCACTACCACAAAACTCTGAGTTAGATTAAAGGCCATTTTCTACAGCTCTTTGAAGAGGTTGAAGATTATCTATCTATACTGAGTATAATCTCTAAGTATCTAAAGAACCTGATTAGTCTAATTATAAATGAGAAACTTAGAATACTATTGATCTATATAATTCTCAATACCTATCTAACTTAAAGACTAAGACAATAAACAACTGTGTAACAAATGAGGATAATGACCTCCAAATATAAACAATGTACAAATATACATTGCAATATGGTAAATATATATCAATACACAAACATTATATAAGTATCTTTATCAGAGGTAGAAATGTACACTACAATATGGTAAATATATACAATATATATATCAATACAATATATGTCAACACATAAAAATGTTTTAAACAGAGGTAGAAACATGCATGCATACAATAGTCAATATAATTTCACTTTGTATCAATATATAAGAATCGATACCAATATACTTGTCTCAAAACAATAACTCACGAGTACCAACAAGTACCAATCTATTATCCCATCATCCCACTATCCCTCTTTTTTTTCAAATGATCCCTGAGCTTATAAAATTCCTCCCCCAACCCTCAATTGTATACTAATTATAATCAACCCCTAAATGATGTCCCTAAACCCAAGGGCAAACTGCCAGGTCAGACATGCTGAATCTTTCCTGGTAAGACCGGTTCTACACAGTTTATTAGAGATGGGTTGAAGGGGATATCAGAATTAGCCAGTAAGGTCTAGAGCTAATGGGCCAAGCAGTGTTTAAATGAATACAGTTTGTGTGTTGTTATTTCGGGGCATAAGCTAGCTAGGCTGCCTGGAGCTGGGTGGCAGGAACTGCCAGCCCACAGCTCCTTCAACAGGAAGCAGCTGAGAATGGCTAAGGCTCTCAGGATCTGCTGTTCCTCCCTGTTCCTCTTCGTGGGGACAGTCCTTCATACTCCTCCATTCTTATGATTACCACACAATCACGTATGTCCACAAAATAGGATTCCGGCCTTCCAGCCTCAATGGTTTGCCCCGGACTGGTCAATGACACAAACCGGAAGAGCATGTGGAATTCCCAGCTCTGATGAGCTCTTGAATGGAGGGTTATAATCTCAGGCATGGATGGCTATTTTGTCATGAGGACTGAAGTATAGAAAAGGTATTGATACCTCACCTAGCCTGTTTCTGAGTCTCCAATGCATTGCTGCCCCGAGGCTCTAGGAGACACTGTATTTTCTTACAACAAATTTCCTCCTTAAACATTTTATTTTTTTCTTGAGTGGGTTTCCACTTCCGTCAAATAAGAGCCTGAACTAATACAGAAATAGGATTCAGCTATTTGCAGAACCCATTCAGTTTTACCCATGAACAGGGGTCCTAACAAAATGAATGTTTGCTAGGCAGAGTGACCCAAGTATTCAGTTTGAATACTGATAAGCATTTTCCACACATTGCAGTTAGATTTAAAAAATCTGGTCCTAAATTAAGATTGGCATATCTGGGCTTCCAGATGGTGACTCATATCTTGAAGTAAAATGAAATGACTTCTGTCTCTTATGGTAGTTTTGACATCACCATTTATTACAGAGCCAGGGTGTGCTGGTGACTTCTGTGTAAAACCCTCCAAAGCAGACCTTTATTAAGAGCTTCAGTGGGGGTTACGGGGACAAAGCCAATTTGGGGACAGGAGACCATAGAAAGGGCAAGAGTTGAGAGCAAATGATCTGGTCATACATTTTCTGTTTCTTTGAATAGCATGAGTCACTGTGGACATTCTTATTTGGATGACAATAAACAAGTAGAGTAAAGAAAAGAGTATGCTTTTAGAGCAGATTACTCAGAGGTTCATGTCTCACTTCTTTCATGAAACCTTAACTCTGTTACCTTCCTGAACTTTCATTGCCTCATTTGTAGCATGAAAACCACAGTTTTTCTCTGCTATAGAATTTTAATAAAAAAACTTTAATAGAAGCTATGGGCAAGGCAAATATTCACTGGATTTTAGTTATTATTATTAGGTCAAATAAAGTTGTTACATTTAATTCCTATATTAATTTTTTGTGCATTTATTAATTCCACAAGTTTTTTTTCCTTGTGTCTACTATGTGCAATCCCTGTTAATGAAGAAAAGCAACATTGGTTTCCCCAAGAGCCCTCTAAGAAAACCACCAGTACCAGGCATGAGAAACACCTTTTCTAATTGTTGGTCAGTGGTAACCAAGAAATTCCTCCAGCAGGCTATTGCTGCTGTCTATGGTTTCCTACCAGGGGTTGAAGGTAAATCTGCTGCGCCTTTGTAGCCTGGATAGCAGAGACTGGTGGGGGGTGCCGGGATTGAGACACGGTGGCTTCTTTTCAGGTGGAAGAACAGCAACCTTTATTTTGCCCAGCAACCTTTTATACCTCTACTCCTTCTGTGGAGACCCCCCAGCCAGAAAGAACACAAACATCCTTGTCAATTACAAACCACAAGGAAGTTACCCTGCCAGTCAGGGGGAGTGAGGGCAGCTGGATCACAACATAAATCCTTAATCCTGAAGGCACCATGCACTTTGAACCCAGCACTCAAAGGATCAGAATTAGGTCTGACCCAAAAGCCTCCTTTCTGAGGACCAGCTTTCATAAAACCATCAGATGCTATACAAACTACCAAGGGAAGTAAGTAGCCAATAGTCCTATATAGTTATGAACCCTATAAGCCACAATGACAAGCATGCCAAGATATCCCTAAAGGCGCAATAGTGGCGCTCGTATCTTGGCAGTAACCAACAGCTGTTTAATTAGACTTTGAGCCTGCTTGGCAGGAAGGAAAATCATACCGGGTACTGGAAACTTAGCTACCCTGGATTAGTGGAGTCTTTGGGAAGAGCCTACCACAATCAGGAAATCTGCTATGAGATTGTGTCTTCTAGATATGATAGGGAAGTTTCACCCAGGCTGCCTAAACAAGACCTGACAAAAATGTAGCACCAAAAGGCAGGCTGATATGGAAGGAGGAAATCTCACAGTACCCCACCCATAGACAAAAATATATAGGTAACTAAGGAATGTTGAGAGCAGGAGAAATGGTTTTCTTCCAGGAAGAGTACCTAACTAGTTATTCAATACCCAGTGTTCAGTCCTAAAATCATATTTATTCAAGTGACACTAAATGGAGTGAGAAGATTGTGTTTATATGTTCAGGTATGGTGTGTGTGTGTGTGTGTGTGTGTGTGTGTGTGTGTGTGTGTGTACATATATATGTGTATTAATAACAATTATGGAAGAGGAGACCAGGAGTTTTTTAGGGAGTTGTGGGGAGGTATGGGAGGAATTGGAGGAAGAAAGAGGAGTGGAGAGAAAAGATATAATAATATTTTAATAAAATGTTAGTTGAGTTGGGTGGTGGAAGCACATGCCTTTAATTCCAGCACTTGGGAGGCAGAGGCAGGTGGATCTCTATGGGTTTTAGCCCAGCCTGGCCTACAAGAGCTAGTTCCAAGACAGGCTCCAAAGCTACAGAGAAACCCTATCTCAAAAAACTAAAAAAAAAAAAAAAAAAAAAAAAAGAAATGTTAATTAAAAAATTTACTATTTAAACTGGCAACAAATAATGTGAACTTTACATATTCAGAATTCAGGTTTTCCCCTGTGTAACTGACCCAAACAAATACATTTCTTTCTCTAGCAGGAGGTTTGCCAGGGGAGGGGCTGGGGACCTTGTACCTTGGCATCATTTACAAGCCTAGACAGGTTTATAAATAAGTTTGGTCTTTTCCAAAGGATCCCTGGCTCAGCTTCTGGTAGGTGTTATTTCTTTGTGTCTTTTCATTTCCTTTTCATTTAATAATGATTCCTCCATTGCCGAATCTAGTTCATTTCCCATTTGATCGCTTATGTTATTTCATTTTATTAGTTCACCCATTCTTGTATATTGGTCTTGGCAATTTGTTGCCACATGATACTTGTCTAGTTTGGTTTTCGCTGACCTTTGTCTGACAATCCTGTACTGAGGCATTATGTCCGGGGATATCTTTACCCTGTCATTTCATATCACCTGTGGGGTCCACATGGAACTCTGTCACACGGCTAATAATTAGTGAAAGAGACCTTTGGAGCACAGGCTCAGAGGAACGCGAAGACTGGTAAGCGATCTTCCGAACCACGTGGCTCTCTCCGCTCAAGCGTGCTCCAGGCCAGAGTTTGAGTTTTTGAGATGTTATTCCCAGCATTGATCATCTTCCTCTAGACTCCAGATCAGTATCCACAATAGTCTTATTTTTTTCCTGCACGTACATTCCTCAGTTTCAATCTTTCTACCACCAGCAGGCCTGAGGCACACCACCACACAGGGCAAGGTTACAATCTCAGAGAGTCTCCGGCGATTTGGCCAAGCCATAAACACAGTCAGCCATATGATGCTATCATTGTCACAGTGTGTGTGTGTGTGTGTGTGTGTGTGTGTGTGTGGTGTGCATGATACAGACGGGGAGAGGCCTAAAGTTGCTAATGGATGTCTCCCTCTTTTATTATCTACCTCAATTTTTGAGGAGCATCCTCTCACTGAAGCTGAGCTCAGCTGTTCCTAGACTGTCGAGCCAGCACAGCCCTGCTAGCAGCCTTTCTCTGCCTCTGGAAGCACAGACACATGGCACTGGCATGTTGCACAGGTGCTGGAGATCACAACACACAGCGTCATGCTCCATAGCAGACCCTTCACTCGCTGAACTGTCTATGTCACCCAGTCCTTGTCATACTTAGAAAACAAGTGCACGGCCCAGACCTTCTCTGATTATTGAGGACGTCTTAAGTAGCTTAGGTATTCCTCTGACAATTATGACAAAAGTGGGGAAACTGAGGAAGCGCTTTCCAGTAAATAGGGTCATGGCTTAGACCAGGGATCTCAAACTGTGCTTTAAGGTTTTCCATAGATGTAGGTCAGTCAAAATCTAATTTAATTGAAGAAATTAGTTTATTGCTTAGGTTCTTGAAAAATATCAGAAGTTTCTCAGCAAGAAGCCATCATGCATTCATAGAGATAGCTGCTGGAGACAGTCATTAGTGACAGCCTTCCAATTAAGACCAGATTATGATTTCCCATTTATATTCTCTGCCAGTCCATTCTGCCTCCAATTTGGCCATCTTATCTATTTCTAATTTTCTGAATTCCGTGTGCATTTGAGGTTGCAACCCTGGCTTAGGTGATCTCAAGCATGTTAATTTAATAAACTCTCCAGAAGTAGAGACTGTCAATGGACAAACAGAAGTTCTATGAGATTATATTCATGTAGCAATGGACCCATGATGATTGAGACATGGTTAATAGGAAGAGGGAAAAACTGTCAACATCTTCTCATAAATGAAGCTCCAATAATAAAAGAATTGTTTTCAGGTGTTCTCTCTCTCTCTCTCTCTCTCTCTCTCTCTCTCTCTCTCTCTCTCCTAATTCTACATTATCTTGATAATTAAATTTACAATTGAAAGTATTTAGAAGTGAGAAAAGCAAAGTAATGTTCAGGAAAATTATATTCCAAATCCCTCCTTCAAACATAAAGTCATACTACATGATTTCAGTGAATTAAGTTGATTTATTTTTCTCTTTTCACCGGACTAGTACAGGTGTCTTGACCTGATGGAAGAAGTATGGGCATGGACCAATGGATCTGAGCATCAGTGCTCAATGCTACAGCTTTTGTGTTGGCACTCTACAGTATAACATCTAGTAATGGTGGAATCAACACAATTAAACCCAAACACAAAAGACCAAAGAGATTTAACAAACAAAACATTTGTTCTCTCCTTTTCTAGTAGCAATTATGACTTTTTTTTTGCTATCCCACAATGACATTTACAATATCACCTTTTTTCTTCTTTCACACTTAAAGTACGGGCCATACTGTCCTATTTGTAATTTATTTTTCATTAAGTAGTCAACAACCCTTGTGAGCACCAACACACAAACACACACACACACACACACACATTTTATAATGACCGTAGAATCCTCAAGATGCTTTCTAGTTAGTGGGAATCCTGAAATTCCAGCTATTTATTGATGCTTTATAATTTGGGGGTTCTCTTTCCTTAGAATACATTATTTATATGGTCCCCAGAGGCATAAGATATTTGAAGAGAAAGGGTTTTGTGGCCTAGTGATGAAATTGCTGTACATATGGTGCCCATATTTTCTACAATTAGGAATTAGGAAATTACTATTCTCTATTTGGGATGTAGACCAGCACCCTATTTGTTTATCAAATTTTCAGACAGAATGATGGTTTTTCAAATAATACATATGTTAATATAATATCAGTTGACTAAGTTTGTTTCATCTCATAAATTTATTTTGATTACAAGTAGACATGAGTCAGTGATTCAGACTACACAAGTTTTCTGTTACTTGGGGAGAAATTAACATCTGTAGCCTTTACACTGGGCATGTGGACAAAAATGAAAATTTCAAGCTATTAAATGGCAGAGTTGCATGTATATGTACATACAAAATGCCTTATTTTTCATTGTAATTAGCTTGTAGAGCATCGCTGGGGACTGCAAATAAATATATGGGATTGTCTCCATATAAATAAACTGTTTGCACTGGAGTTAATTTGCTTTACCACCAGATACAGGCAGAAGCTAAGTGAGCCATTAATGTTGAGCATTAGTTTTGCAGACAATAGGAGCCCTCCACTCTAGCAGCTGTCCTTTGTTTTCCCGTCTCCATTCTAAAGGCTGTCTTCTTAGCATTTTGCATCCTATTTCTTAACCTTGTTCTATCATTTCACCTCCAGGGAGTTGTAACAGAAAGAACATAGCAAGGAAATGCATGGTTCCTACCAGGGAGCTGTCTCCTCTGCCTGGAGGTCGGGCTGACTTAGTGCGCACCTGAGGTGTGGTGCTGTGCAGCAGACTCCAGCTGTAACACTTACCAGGTTAGGACTAGTTCCTCAGTGACCACAGTTCTAGCCACACCTCCTGGCTCACAGGTAACTTAGTGTTGACACTGAGGGCTAATTCATGTAGAGGAAGTGCTAAAGCCCATTGAACTTCAATGGACATTTAACTGTCACTAGGCCAGAGGACAGAATGATTCTCAATCTAAAATTTGCTTTTTTTGACTCATTTTTATGTTGCTGCTACAATATTATTAGAGCCTGAAGAGGTTTTACACACCTATAGACAACGGTACCTGTTAATTGAAGGGCTGCTAAATAGATGGAGGTAACTCAAGAGCAGCCTGGGTCATTTGTGAGAACTTCCCGTGGATGAACACGAGCACATGGCTGTCTGAGAGCTTTCTGTGCCATAAATACATTTACACCTTCAGGTGGGGCCAAAATGAAATATAAATAATATCACTGTTTCAAAGCTGGTAATATCCAAACTGGTTTGTGGGTAGCAATCCTCTAAGTCCTCAGATGTACCTTGTGGACATAATTTATTATCCCTGTTCTATAGATGGGAAAACATGAAGTAAACCTAAAAGAAGTGGGGAGAGGTCAGGGAGCTCCAAAGCATTGGATGAGTCATGGACGAGGTCCAGGGTGTACTAAGTGACTCAGGAGTCAGAATACAGTTATCTGAGAACATGTTCAGGCTCTAGAGGGGCAGCAGTGATTCATGGCTTTTCATTCCAATGTCACCTCTCATAATTACACTGGATCCTGTCTAAAAACACAAACTATCCATGTACACTTCATGTCTGTTAATTCACTTCATTTCCACAAATCCTGATAAGTACAAACACTCTTTCTGATTTATAGATTATTTAGGCTTTGAGACATTAAATAATTTGCCTAAAATCTAAAATTGGGTTTGAACAGCAGAAGGCTATTTGTTATGTTGGGTTTCAAGATTCTGGGGGAGGTCAGTGGCCACTATAGGTGAACAAGTGTGCATGGTTGCCTTCTCCACAAGAACCAGGAAAGACCTTCCAAAATAATCATCCAGAAGGTATTTTTTATTATTATAGAATATTCTTTATTTATGCTTCTTCCATTTTCATTTTCTTAGGAAACACTTGCTCAATGTTGCATCTAAGACAATAAGGCGTAAGGGTCAGGAATACATGTTCTAGACATAAAATGTCCTTTTCTATGAAGATTATGACAATGTGCAGTCTTAGAAAAATCACACCTGAGGGGAGGGGTGTAAATCTGGAGAGTGGAGAGGTAGGGAAGGGATCTTGGAGGATTGGAGGGAGGGGGAGCTGAGGTCTGGACATATTATATGAGAGTAGAATAAATAAAAAAATAAAATTAGCAAGTGTGTTGCAGCATAACTGTAACCGTATATTCACCCATAGTGTCTGCACAGAATCCCATGAGAGCTTGCTCCCCACACACCTTGCAGACATTTGAGGCTTGTGACTCTGGAAGGCAGAAAGACTATTTCCATCTTGCCTAGAAACCAGCTTAGAAGTTTGCACATCGAGAAGGTGTCCAAAAGGAACATGTTCAAGCACAAACTTCATGTCACTAAAGCCTAGTCCAATAGCACAGTTTTATTCTTCGACAGACAAATGTAAAAATCATTCCACTTACTAAACAACCAACCTAGTATTTTACATTATTTGGAGACTATTTGGCAGATGAGTGACAGAATATTAATGCAGTGGTCATTGATTTTATAATATGACACTACTGTGACTTTAGCTATATGAATGAAGATAAATTCTATACCTTTCAAACATTCCGTGTCACTGTATGAAATTGAAATAAGGTACATGTATTTGTAACAGAGCTGAATTAAAGTATGTGCATACTCAGACACCTGATACAATGTGATTAGTACAATCAGCTAGCACACAATGAGAGATGGTGACTCCCTCTCTTTGTCCCTATTTCTCAGGACTTTCCAGTCTGCTGCCTCTTGCTCCACACCTAGTGGAGGCTGCTGGTATGTGCTAAGTCCCCACCTCCATAATCATTACTTCAGTACTTTAAGACTGCCATGAGAGCAGTCGGCGTAGGATAACAATTAATTTGCACTTACAGCAAGCCTCTATTTTGCCTTATTACTTCTCCAGTATAAGCCCACACCCCACTTTAATCCATCATCATACAGAAGACTGGAAACATAACATTTACTTCTTATGAACATTAAACTTAGTGATTTAAAGGCCTCTCAGTAGCTCCTCTAATATTTGATGAATTATAACAGATACCAATAAATTTTAGCTTTTATTAGAGTATAATAAAACTTTTCTCATGGCTGCGGTATGTTGACGGTGGGATAATGTCTGGCACAATCATTTCTGTCTCTGCATAAAATGTGAGCATTTCCATATGAATCGGGGATTTCAGCATTGTTGTGTCTTCATGTGAGGCCAAGCTGTGAATTTAAATAGCAGCATATGTCATACTTATGTGTACAGACAGTATTTCAAGTGACTAACTGTGACAATATTAGTGATACCTATTTGAAATTTTCAACCTGCAGAGTATGTATTTGTGACTACGGAAGAGAAATCAATTCTGCTACATGCAGTAACCGTTGAGTAGTTACTATGGTGAATTCTGACCTTGCCTTCTGATTCCTTTGTCAGAGTACATTGGGAAACAAGTGGAACTGCTTTCCTGTGCCTTGAGAAAAATTGCATTAACGGCGGCACTTGAGTACCAGGATATAAACCGTGGCACATACTGTAACCACAACCTGGCAAACAACCCCAGACAAAGGAGAAATGCCTGCATTGCTCCAGTCTCCCTCACTGGCTTCATAAAAGCTTTCTGATAAACAGAGTGACTACTGGCAAAGCCAGGTGTTTCTTACTGGTATTGTCTCTAGATCACACGGTGGCGTGCATCTCTATGAAGACTGTAGAATCAGCATTTTTCACCAAGTCACCAAGATGAATAGACAAAGACAAGAAAAAGCCACTGCAATTGGCTATTTGCTCTCACTGCTGGAGAAGAAAAATAAGCCAGTGCCACAGATGAAAAAAAGGAGGGACATAAACTGACCCTAATTTGTATGATCTGGAGTCTAAAACCATACTCACCTAGAATGGAGAAACCAAGATTTTACAGAGGGGCAACTATCTATCATTTATCATTCAACATATTTGTCTCTTATCAAGGAGCCAACTGACAAGATTCCACAACAAGACCCCATGGAAAGGAGGACGGGTTGCCACATTCACCTCTACTTTGACCTTAAAAATTTCATTCCAGCTATGACTTAGTGCTCTTTGAACCAGAGTTTGGTGGTGGTTATAAAGATTACCAAAAACATGGCTGCCTGAACCACCATGAATTCATGCCCTTTTATTTTATTTTTTGGTTTATTTATTTATTAAAGATTTCTGTCTCTTCCCCGCCACCGCCTCCAATTTCCCTCCCCCTCCCCCAATCAAGTCCCCCTCCTTCGTCAGCCCAAAGAGCAATCAGGGTTCCCTGCCCTGTGGGAAGTCCAAGGACCAACTACCTCCATCCAGGTCTAGTAAGGTGAGCATCTAAACTGCTTAGGCTCTCACAAAGTCAGTATGTGCAGTAGGATCAAAAACCTATTGCCATTGTTCTTGAGTTCTCAGTAGTCCTCATTGTCCGCTATGGTCAGCGAGTCCGGTTTTATCACTATGAAACAACATGTAAATATATCCAATGTTATTTACTTATTTATATTTAGGCTCTGAGACAGTCTCACTATGTAGACCAAGCTAGCCACCAACTAGAACCCACTCTGCCTCAGCTCCAAAAGGCTGGATTTACTATCACACCTATTTTTTTTAATTTGATATTTCAAGACAGGGTTTCTCTGTGTACTTTTGAAGTCTGTTCTGGAACTAACTATGAAGATCAGGCCAGCCTCTAACTCACAGAGATCTGCTTGCCTCTGTCTCCCTGAGTGCTGGGATTAAAAGTGTGAACTACCAACACCTGGCCACACACCTACTCTTTTCACTCTATCATCTTTAAAAAAAAAGTCTCTGATTTTCAAAATCACAAACCTAATATACAGAGGGACATCTCTTGTTATCTCTGGGATTGCTGAACAAACATACATAGGCATCTACAAGGTCAAACACACTTCCACCTGTATACTGGATATGAGAACAGTTTGCCACTCCACTCTGGATGTCTGCACAAGAAAGAACAGAAAGAACTCAGAAAGGGTACAGCTGCTCACAGCTGTTTTCCCTGTGCTTTATCTTCTTAAAAGAACTTTTGTAACTGTTCCTCTGGCTGGAGTTTTCTATATGGCTGGCTTAGCAAAGAAGCCAGACTACCCCTAGTATGAGTGTCTTCCCTGTACAAGACTGGAAGCTGTCAAAAAGCAAACACTACTTATAACAGCCTTTCAAGAAATTAAATGACAAAATAAAACCAAAGGAACGATGCTGGTCCTCATTAGCCAACAACGTCTCCCTTGCCTAGACTACTTATTATTCTTCTGGGAACAAACAGCCCTTCCATTTTGACCACAAGCATTCATCAATAACCAAAGTGATAACATAATGGGGCTGCTTTGCTACATCGACACAGACAGGTTTCCCTGAAGCAAGTTGCTAGGTAAGAAGCAGTTCTTACACAATCCTTTTTTGGAAGATTTACTTCCATTCAATTGTGTAAATAGTTCCTGAATTCTTGTGTGTTCAGCACAGTTCTGAGAAGGATAGAAGAAACAAATGTTGTAGACATAATTCTTGTCTACTGAGAGCTTGCAATGTCATTGGCAAGAGGAGACACGAGCATAGCATCTTTATCTCTCTGTGACAAAGTACACGGTGTCATTGGCTCTTGCACACATATTTTATAAACAAGGCAGCTCGGCTGAGAGCCCAGTTGTAAAGCTCGTTGTCCTAGACAGAATTGTATCCAGACCCTATCCATGCCTGCCCTGAATGTGTGCTGCTAAATCACACATTTAAATGGTAAAAGTGTTGCATGGTTTCTGCCATTTGTGAATTCTAGCTCTGCACCTTCAGATGTGAGTCTATAGCCTGAAGTAAGCACAGAAACCAGGAAGGTAAGGTGGACCATGGTGACAGGGAGAAGGAGCTCTAGGGAAGGGGTAGGACACAGGTGCTAGGAAGGTGGAAATGGGAAAATGGGGCAAGATTCACCTAGGCAGGGGGAGAGAGAAGAGTTACATGGATGGAGACTGAAGAATGAGTGGTTGAAAAAAAGAAACCATTAAGGATATTTGAAAGAGCCATATGGAACATATCATGCTATGTTTACTTTAAAACACACATATAGTATATGTAAGTATATCTGTCCACATATACACAGTATAAGTAAATAATATATTTATGCCATATGGGATGATATGCAAAAAGCCATAGACTAACAAAAATACCAGTGTCAGGCATGGCAAACCTCCCTTTGAGTCATTGGTCGGAGTGTCTAAAACCTCCCAAACCGAAACAGACTATTGCCATTGCCCCTGGTTTCCTGCAAAGATTTGAAGACACAACACACTTCAAACACAGGACTTAGAAGAATCAAGCTGGGAATGACTGGGAAGCCCCTTCCTGAGGACCGTCTCTCATAGTATTTGAAGGTGCTATGCATACTGCCAAGAGAGAAAAACAGTCAATATTCTTCTCCATCTGTAAAGCCACAAAAAACAACCATGTCCATTACAAGATAAACTCAATGGTGCAATAATGTCACATTTATTTGGGGAGTAACCAATTGCTGTTTGTTTGAACTTAAGATCTGATCAATAGGAAGAAATTCATACCTGGTACTACAAACCTAGATAACTAACCATGGCTGGAAAGGTTCTAGATTCTAGAGAAAAACTACCACTTGACATTTTCCTAAACCAATATAATTTAGAACTGTATTTTAAATACTTATCATTATAGCCTCATAGAAGAATAGGCCTCACCCCTCATCAAAGTAGCTTCTTTTGGCAAGAGACTATTACAGAGGAACATGATTGTTCAAAATCAGGGAATAAGTGACCATGGTATACGCAGTCTCAAGTGATACATCTACATGGCAACTCCTCCATCCAAGGCTCAGTGAAAAATCATAGAAGAGGGGCAGAAATATTATGAGAACTGGAGTACATACCAGGATGCTTGCTTCTAGATAGTATCTTCTAAACAGGATAGAGAAGCTGAAACCATCAAATCTCTACAATGAGGTTGCATAAATAAGACATACACATGACAATAGCAATTGATAAGCCAGTATGGGTGGGGAGATTTTATAAGGGCCAACTCATAGATCAAGAACTAAAGGCAATTAATGTTTTCCAAGAGAGAAAGAATCAGTTTTCTTAAGTGATGAATGGCCTAAAAGGCTATCAAATCTAAAGTGATCAGTCCTAATCAATAGCTTTTGTGTGTGTGTGTGTGTGTGTGTACATGCACAATCATGTATGTATAACAATAATAATTAAAGAAGAAGCAATATATTTGAGACAATGGGGGAATACACAACAAGAGTTGGAAGGAAAAAAGCAATGAAGATTATTTAAATTTAATATTCATATATGAAATTCTCAAATAATTAAAAAAATTAACTTACAGAAGAAAAATTGAGCTGAGAAGATGGCTCAGTCAATAAAGTGCTTGCCACAAAAGACCTCAGTTCGGTCTCCAGAGTAAACATTTAAAAGAAAATCAGGCATAGTGATGTATACTTGTAAGCCTAGATAGCACTGGTGAGGCAGACACAGTTAATCCTGGGGGCTTGTTGGCAAGCTAGCAAAATCTACAGGCCACTGAGAGAACCTGACTCAAAACCAATAAGGAAGATGGTAGAGACTTAGTAATGACAGCTGAAGCTATCCTCTGATGTTCACAAACATGCATGGGTATCCTTACACATATGTATGTACACACACACACATACACACACGTGTGTGTGTGTGTCTACAATTGCCCCAGTTTAGCGTTGGGTGAACTGTTTAGTGCTCACTGTGGGCAGCTTTCAATTCTGAAATGAACTGTCTCTTTGTCTGCTTTTCTGTAGAAGAGGCCAGTGGATCTACAATGTTTCACTTCCACTATGGAAAGAACCCAAGCACCTGTGCACCACACCTCCTGCGTGCCCCCAAAAGTGGTTGTGAGTATGACTGGATGAACTTCAAGCAATTTTAATTCTACATGAGGGAAGTTGAAACTCAAAACCCCTCCTGGAGTGATGATGGGACCCGAAATGTAGGCACCTCTAGGCAAGTGTTTCTCCACTTCACAGATCGAGTTCCTTCTCTACTGTTTCTACTCCATACCTCCTGTCTCTATCTTTCCCAAGGATTTGATTTCCACCAGAATTTGCTGTGCGATTTAATAAAGTAGCTCCAGCCATTGTCATGTGTGGCCCTTGCTCTTATATTAGCATTTGAAATGTGAGTGGTATAACTGAAGAGCTAGCTGGACTTTAATTTTATTCCATTTCAAGTAAACTTAAGTGGCCACATATAGCTTGTGGATAAGAGTGTGAAAAGAAGCCCCACGACATTTCCCAGGAGCAATCATCTTGCTCCACACTGCAAGGGATGGGCTGCTCATCCGGTGACAAAGGGCCCATTCCCTGCCTTCTGTCTCCAGTTAAGAGAAAACTCATCATGATGTTGAGCCAACATTTCTCCCTAACTTCTACTTCCTTGGTCTGAGTTTTTCCCTGAATCTACATAAATCATGTTTAATCAGTTTCACAAACAGTCTGTATTAATACTCCTTGCCACATGCAAATGTTGGCAATTACAAAGCCCTCTAGGTTTTGGGTTTTAAGAGGCTACAGTGCAGACTCAGAAGGCAGGGTGATGATGGTATCAAGGTGGTGTAGAAACTCATCATTGCATGCTAGCTAGTGCTCTCTGTGTGTCAAGCCTTGCTCGATACCTTTCAATAGCTCCTCTCTACTCCCCATAATAGCTCTCCAGGTCCAGTGCTAGGAAACAGGAACCAAGGCTAGTGTGCATGTATTATGATACATGTTGAAAGAGATGAAGCCTGAGTTCTAAACTACAGAGTTGGAATTCAAAGTTCACATGTTTAATCATGCTGCAGTCTGGCTTCCTAAGACCACAATCAAAGACACAGAAAAATAGCTCTGTGATGACAAAGACCTTGGGCCTAGAACCTTCCACTAGATAGCAGGAGGGCAGAGAACATTGTAGCTCTGGGTTGCCAAGAGCCTCACCATTTTCACAGAATACTGGCTTGGTAGGAAAAAACCAGTTCTCAAATGTCCAGAAGTATCTAGAATTTGGGAAAATGTTCTTGGCACAGACTTCAAACTGAAATGTTTATGGCATCTGGAAAGCTCACAGAAGTGCATGCGATGGGTTATTTATTGAAATGAATGCATATATACACGTTTGTGCATGTAAATGTGAGTATGCATGTTCCAAAGCAGATCTTAATGTTTACATAGAAAGCGATTTACCAAGTAAGCCATCTTTTCAGCCTTTAAAGGAGTCTTTACTTCTTTTTTTTTATTTTTTTATTTTTTTTATTTTTTTTTGTTTTTTTATTAAGAAAGAAAAAAAAATTTATTGAAATGAATGCATATATACACGTTTGTG